>NC_143036.1:23900000-24087500 GCF_057628025.1 Oncorhynchus mykiss
TTCTCTGGTCGTATGAAACCAAGATTTAACTCTTTGACCTGAATGCCAAGTGTCATGTTTGGAGAAAACCTTGCACCATCACTACGGTGAAGCATGGTGGTGGCAGCATCATGCTGTGGGTATGTTTTTCAGAGGCAGAGACTGGGAGACTAGTCGGGATCAAGGGAAAGATTAACAGAGCACAGTACAGAGATCCATGAAAACCTACTCAAGAGCGCTCAGGACATCAGACTGGGGCTAAGGTTCACCTTCCAACAGGACAATGACCCTAAGCACACAGCCAAGACAACGCAGGAGTGGCTTCGGGACAAGTCTCAATGTCGTTGAGTGGCCCAGCCAGAGCCCAGACTTGAACACGATCTAACATCTCTGGAGAGACCTGAAAATAGCTGTGCAGTGAGTCTCCCCATCCAACCTGACAGAGCTTGAGAATGTCATACCCAAGAAGATTCGAGGCGGTAATTGCTACCAAAGGTTATTCAACAAAGTAATGAGTAAAGAGTCTTTACTTTAGAATATTTATGCAAATGTGATGTAGCATATATATATATATATATATAATTACACAGTGCCTTGCGAAAGTATTCGGCCCCCTTGAACATTGCGACCTTTTGCCACATTTCAGGCTTCAAACATAAAGATATAAAACTGTATTTTTTAGTGAAGAATCAACAACAAGTGGGACACAATCATGAAGTGGAACGACATTTATTGGATATTTCAAACTTTTTTAACAAATCAAAAACTGAAAAATTGGGCGTGCAAAATTATTCAGCCCCCTTAAGTTAATACTTTGTAGCGCCGCCTTTTGCTGCGATTACAGCTGTAAGTCGCTTGGGGTATGTCTCTATCAGTTTTGCACATCGAGAGACTGACATTTTTTCCCATTCCTCCTTGCAAAACAGCTCGAGCTCAGTGAGGTTGGATGGAGAGCATTTGTGAACAGCAGTTTTCAGTTCTTTCCACAGATTCTCAATTGGATTCAGGTCTGGACTTTGACTTGGCCATTCTAACACCTGGATATGTTTATTTTTGAACCATTCCATTGTAGATTTTGCTTTATGTTTTGGATCATTGTCTTGTTGGAAGACAAATCTCCGTCCCAGTCTCAGGTCTTTTGCAGACTCCATCAGGTTTTCTTCCAGAATGGTCCTGTATTTGGCTCCATCCATCTTCCCATCAATTTTAACCATCTTCCCTGTCCCTGCTGAAGAAAAGCAGGCCCAAACCATGATGCTGCCACCACCATGTTTGACAGTGGGGATGGTGTGTTCAGCTGTGTTGCTTTTACGCCAAACATAACGTTCTGCATTGTTGCCAAAAAGTTCAATTTTGGTTTCATCTGACCAGAGCACCTTCTTCCACATGTTTGGTGTGTCTCCCAGGTGGCTTGTGGCAAACTTTAAACGACACTTTTTATGGATATCTTTAAGAAATGGCGTTCTTCTTGCCACTCTTCCATAAAGGCCAGATTTGTGCAATATACGACTGATTGTTGTCCTATGGACAGAGTCTCCCACCTCAGCTGTAGATCTCTGCAGTTCATCCAGAGTGATCATGGGCCTCTTGGCTGCATCTCTGATCAGTCTTCTCCTTGTATGAGCTGAAAGTTTAGAGGGACGGCCAGGTCTTGGTAGATTTGCAGTGGTCTGATACTCCTTCCATTTCAATATTATCGCTTGCACAGTGCTCCTTGGGATGTTTAAAGCTTGGGAAATCTTTTTGTATCCAAATCCGGCTTTAAACTTCTTCACAACAGTATCTCGGACCTGCCTGGTGTGTTCCTTGTTCTTCATGATGCTCTCTGCGCTTTTAACGGACCTCTGAGACTATCACAGTGCAGGTGCATTTATACGGAGACTTGATTACACACAGGTGGATTGTATTTATCATCATTAGTCATTTAGGTCAACATTGGATCATTCAGAGATCCTCACTGAACTTCTGGAGAGAGTTTGCTGCACTGAAAGTAAAGGGGCTGAATAATTTTGCACGCCCAATTTTTCAGTTTTTGATTTGTTAAAAAAGTTTGAAATATCCAATAAATGTCGTTCCACTTCATGATTGTGTCCCACTTGTTGTTGATTCTTCACAAAAAAAATACAGTTTTATATCTTTATGTTTGAAGCCTGAAATGTGGCAAAAGGTCGCAAAGTTCAAGGGGGCCGAATACTTTCGCAAGGCACTATATATATATATATATATATATATATATTATAATTTCAAAAAACAGTTTTTGCTTTGTCATTATGGGATATTGTTTGTAGATTGAGGGGAAAAAACAATCCATTTTAGAATAAGGCTGTAGCGTAACAAAATGTGGAAAAGGTCGAGGTCTGAAAACTTTCCGAATGCACTGTATACACAATCCATGTCGCAATTGTCTCGGCTTAAAAATCCTTCTTTAATCTGTCTCCTCTCCTTCATCTACACTGATTTGAAGTGGTATTAACAAGTGACATCAATAAGGGATCATAGCTTTCACCTGGATTCACCTTGTCAGTCTATGCCATGGAACGAGCAGGTGTTTTTAATGTTTTGTGTACTTAGTATATGTGACAATACGTAATGTGTATATACAGTACCGGTCAAAGGTTTGGACACTTACTCATTCATGTTTTTTTTTTCTTCTACATTGTAGAATAATAGTAAAGACATCAAAACTATGAAATAACACATGGAATCATGTAGTAACCAAAAGTCTCCTGTACTCCCTGTTCACCCACGACTGCGTGGCCACGCACGCCTCCAACTCAATCATCAAGTTTGCGGATGACACAACAGTGGTAGGCTTGATTACCAACAACGACGAGACGGCCTACAGGGAGGAGGTGAGGGCCCTCGGAGTGTGGTGTCAGGAAAATAACCTCACACTCAACGTCAACAAAACAAAGGAGATGATTGTGGACTTCAGGAAACAGCAGAGGGAACACCCCCCTATCCACATCGATGGAACAGTAGTGGAGAGGGTAGTAAGTTTTAAGTTCCTCGGCGTACACATCACAGACAAACTGAATTGGTCCACCCACACAGACAGCATCGTGAAGAAGGCGCAGCAGCGCCTCTTCAACCTCAGGAGGCTGAAGAAATTTGGCTTGTCACCAAAAGCACTCACAAACTTCGACAGATGCACAATCGAGAGCATTCTGTCGGGCTGTATCACCGCCTGGTACGGCAACTGCTCCGCCCACAACCGTAAGGCTCTCCAGAGGTAGTGAGGTCTGCACAACGCATCACCAGGGGCAAACTACCTGCCCTCCAGGACACCTACACCACCCGATGTCACAGGAAGGCCATAAAGATCATCAAGGACAACAACCACCCGAGCCACTGCCTGTTCACCCCGCTATCATCCAGAAGGCGAGGTCAGTACAGGTGCATCAAAGCTGGGACCGAGAGACTGAAATCAGCTTCTATCTCAAGGCCATCAGACTGTTAAATAGCCACCACTAACATTGAGTGGCTGCTGCCAACACACTGACTCAACTCCAGCCACTTTAATAATGGGAATTGATGGGAAATTATGTAAAATATATCACTAGCCACTTTAAACAATGCTACCTAATATAATGTTTACATACCCTACATTATTCATCCCATATGTATACGTATATACTGTACTCTATATCATCTACTGCATCTTTATGTAATACACGTATCACTAGCCACTTTAACTATGCCACTTTGTTTACATACTCATCTCATATGTATATACTGCACTCAATACCATCTACTGTATCTTGCCTATGCTGCTCTGTACCATCACTCATCCATATATTTGTATGTACATATTCTTTATCCCCTTACACTGTGTATAAGACAGTAGTTTTGAAATTGTTAGCTAGATTACTTGTTGGTTATTACTGCCTTGTCGGAACTAGAAGCACAAGCATTTCGCTACACTCGCATTAACATCTGCTAACCATGTGTATGTGACAAATAAAATTTGATTTGATTTTACTTTGGCCGCCTTTCCTTCCAGTTCTCTGCTCCAATGACTGGAACAAATTGCAGAAATCACTGAAGTAGGAGACTTATACATCCCTCACTAATTTCAAGCATTGGCTGTCAGAGCATCTTACCGATTGCTGCAGCTGTACATAGCCCAGCTGTAAATAACCCATCCAACCAACTACCTACCTTTATCCCCATTTTTCTTTCTGCTCTTTTGCACACCAGTATTTCTACTTGCACATCCTCATCTGCACATCTATCACTCCAGTGTCAATTGCTGAATTGTAATTACTTCGCTACTATGGCCTATTTATTGCCTTACCTCCTTACTCAATTTGCACACACTGTATACAGATTTCTACTGTGTTATTGACTATTTTTGCTTATCCCATGTGTAACTTGTTTTTGTCGCACTGCTTTTTAAAATCTTAGCCAGGTCGCAGTTTTAAATGAGAACTTGTTCTCAACTGGCCTACCTGCTTAAATAAAATGAGGAAAAAAACATTTCACGCAGTCTCCTCTTAAAAGTTGATGTTGAGATGTGTCTGTTAGTTGAACTCTGTGAAGCAGAGGTAACGCTGGGTCTTCCTTTCCTGTGGGGGTCCTCATGAGAGCCAATTTCATTGGTGGTTTTTGTGACTGATTGACTGACCTTCATGTCGTGAATTAATGATGGACTGCCGTTTGCCTTTGCTTATTTGAGCTGTTCTTGCCATAATATGGACTTAGCCCTATTTGGTAAAAGACCGTCTTCTGTATACCACCCCTACCTTGTCACAACACAACTGATTGGCTCAATCGCATTAACAATGGATGAAAATCCACAAATGAACTTTTAACCAGGCACACCTGTTAATTGAAATGCAATTCAGGTGACAATGAGTTGGACCGCAGAGTAAAGGAAAAGCAGCCAACAAGTGCTCAGCATATGTGGGAACTCCTTCAAGACTGTTGGAAAAGCATTCCTCATGAAGCTGGTTGAGAGAATGCCAAGAGTGTGCAAAGCTGTCTAACAGGGCAAAGGGTGGCTACTTTGAAGGATCTCAAATGTAAAATGTATTTGGATTTGTTTAACCCTTTTTTTTTGGGTACTACTACATATACGTGTTATTTCATAGTTTTGATGTCGTCACTATTGTTCTACAATGTAGAACGTAGTACAAATATAGAAAAACCTTTGGGAAAAAAAAAAAAATCTTATTGGCCTATTAACTACACTGAACAAAAATAAACGCTACATGTAAAGTGTTGGTCCCATGTTTCATGGGCAGAAATGAAAGAGCCCCAACATTTTTCTTACGAACAAAAAGCTTATAGCTCTAAAATATTGTGCGCAAATTGGTTTACAATCCTGGTGGTGAACATTTCTCCTTTGCCAAGATAATCCATTAACCTGACAGGTGTGTCATATCAAGAAGCAGATTTAACAGCATGATCATTACACAGGTACACCTTGTGCCACACTAAAATGTGCAGTTTTGTCACACAACACAATTCCACAGATGTCTCACATTTTTAGGGAGCATGCAATTGTTATGCTGACTGTAGGAATGTCCACCAGAGCTGTTTCCAGAGTATTGAATGTTTTCTTTACCACTTCAGTGGGCAAATGCTCACCTTTGATGGCCACTGGTACGCTGGAGAAGTGTGCTCTTCATGGATGAATCGCGGTTTCAACTGTCCCGGGCAGATGGCAGAAAGTGTGTATGGTGTCGTGTTGGTGAGCAGTTTGATGATGTCAACATTGTAAACCGAGTGCCCCATGGTGGCGGTGGGGTTATGGTATGCGCAGGCATAAACTACTAATAATGAACACAATTGCATTTTATCGATGGCAATTTGAATGCGCAGAGATACATTGACGAGATCCTGGGGCCCATTGTCGTGCCATTCATCAACCACCATCACCTCATGTTTCAGCATGATAATGCACGGCCCCATGACGCAAGGATCTGTACATAATTCCTGGAAGCTGAAAATGTCCCAGTTTCTCCATGTCCTGCATACTCACCAGACATGTCACCCATTGAACCTGTTTAGATTGTTCCGGAACGACGTATACGACAGCATGCTCAACAGCCTGATCAACCGTATGTGAAGGAGATGTGTCGCGCTGCATGAGGCAAATAGTGGTCAAACTAGATACTGACTGGTTTTCTGATCCACGGCCCTACCTTTTAAGAATGTTTTTATTTTTTACAAGGTATCTGTGACCAACAGATGCTTATCTGTATTCCCAGTCATGTGAAATCCATAGATTAGGGCCTAATGAATTAATTTCAATTGACAGATTTCCTTATATGAACTATAACTCGGTTAAATCTTTGAAATTGTTGCATGTTGCGTTTTTAAAAATATTTTCAGTGTAATTTACTGCATGGTGATGTCACCATTGAAGGCCAAAACTCCCTCCCACCAAATAGGCAGACATTTCAGGTGGTCTTTTCCAACAGCTCTTACACTAAAACGCAATAATCATAGTTTTCACAATTTCACAGTATTATTCCAAACCACCCCCCCCCCCCCCCCCCCACACACACACACACGCGATTGGTACCAAAGTCATGTACAGTATGTTGCAGTATCCCTGTTGGAGAGAAGAGAGACGAGTAAAAGAGAGGAGGAATGGAAGGCTCAATATCTTAATGGTATTCACTGAACTCTATGACATTCTATTGACCATCTAAGCTGCTGACTCATACAGAGGATCACCATGTTCTCTCCAAAAGCGTCTTTTTCACAACACTATGGCAGAAGATGAGATGTATTTTCCCAGTCAGCTGCCACTTAATCTAGTCAGCGCATTCAGGAATGCAGGGGAGATGTCAGATGTTGCTTTAGACTTCGTTTCCTCAACGAATGTGTTCTTTTTCGTCCTTGGTAAGTCGTATTAGATACATGGGGAACAAAATATAGCCTCCTTAACTCGGCTGCCAGTGATGGTGTACTTCTAAAAACGTTTACTACTGTTACGAAACCGTTACGAAACCGTTTCGAGCCACTGTTTGGGGGGGGAACGCATTTTGAGTTCTTGAAGATGGCATGTTTATAATATAGTAAGTGTCATCAACATGTCTTGAAGGTGACTTCCGTAGTGCTATCTGATGTCTCAGACTTTTTCCTCCTAGGGCCCTTAGCTCAGCACCTCTTCTCATCCCTGTGTAAGCAGTATCGGCATACAGCCTGCCCTTTTACACTTTAATCACATCGTTCACGTCATAGCCCAGGTCTAGCACTGTGTTAGTGCATTTATGAATATGGATCTGTCACTCAATCAAATGTATCAATCACATGTATTTTATGAAGCCTTTATGACATCAGCAGTTGTCACAGTGCTTTACAGAAACTGAGCCTAAAACCCTAAAGAGCAAGTAATGCAGATGCAGAAGCACAGTGGCTAGGCAAAACTCCCCAGATGTAACCAGACAAATCGCTTCAATCTGTCGGTATGATCATTATTCAGGCAATCCAGGTTATAATGACTGGATCTGTGCAGTGATTTGGCTGACATCCTATGTACAGTACCAGTCAAAAGCTTGGACACACCTACTCATTCAAGGATTTTTCTTTATTTTGACTTTTCTACATTGTAGAATAATAGTGAAGACGTCAAAACTATGAAATGACACACATGGAATCATGTATTAACCAAAAAAGCCTTAAATCTAAATATTTTTATGTTTCAGATTCTTCAAAGTAGCCTCCCTTTGCCTTGATGACAGCTTTGCACACTCTTGGCATTCTCTCAACCAGCTTCTTGTGGTAGTCACCTGGAATGCATTTCATTTATCAGGTGTGCCTTGTTAAATGTTCATATGTGAAACCTCCCAGGTGGCGCAGTGGTTAAGGGTGCTGTACTGCAGCGCCAGCTGTGCCACCAGAGACTCTGGGTTCTCTGTCGTAACCGACCGCGACCGGGAGGTCCGTGGAGCGTCTAGGTTAGGGAGGGTTTGGCCGGTAGGGATATACTTGTCTCATCGTGCACTAGTGACTCCTGTGGCGGGCCGGGTGCAGTGCGCGCTAACCAAGGTTGGCCACATTGGTGCGGCTGGCTTGGGTTGTGTATCGGAGGACGCATGACTTTCAACCTTCGTCTCTCCCGAGCCCGCACGGGAGTTGTAGCGATGAGACAAGATAGTAGCTACTAAAACAATTGGATACCATGAAATTGGGGAGAAAAGGGAGTAAAAAAAAAAAAGTTTATGTGGAATTGCTTTCCTTCAGCCAATCAGTTGTGTTGTGACAAGGTAGGGGTGGTATATAGAAGATAGCCCTAAATGTCCATATTATGGCAAGAACAGCTCAAATAAGCAAAGAGAAACGACAGTCCATCATTACTTTAAGTCATTACTGAACATTTCAAGTACTTTATCTTCAAGTGCAGTCGCAAAAACCATCAAGCGCTATGATGAAACTGGCTCTCATGAGGACCGCCACAGGAAAGGAAGACCCAGAGTCACCTCTGCTGCAGAGCATAAATTGGCCCAGACCCATTAAGAAGGAAATAAATTCCAGAAATTAACTTTTAACAAGGCACACCTGTTAATTGAAATGCATTCCAGGTGACTACCTCATGAAGCTGGTTGAGAGAATGCCAAGAGTGTGCAAAGCTGTCAAGGCAAAGGGTGGCTACTTTGAAGAATCTCAAATATAACATATGTTTTGATTTGTTTAACACTTTGTTGGTTACTACATGATTCCATATGTTATTTAATCGTTTTGATGTCTAAACTATTATTCTACAATGTAGAAAATAATACAAATAAAGAGAAACCCTTGAATGAGTTGGTGTGTCCAAACTTTTGACCGGTACTGTATGAGCAGTCTGGTTCAGTCATCCAGGAGGATGCATCTACTCTTTTTGAAACTCTTCTGTTGCATATAAGCATTGGCAAATCCTGCTTAGACTCACTCAGGCCTGAACATTGACCCAACCCCACTCTGCTTTAGCCTTCACCCATTGCTCAGTCCCTACAATAGAGATCGCAGCACGGTGGGATTTTGAGCTACAGTTTGATATGCTAATCCCATTGGTTTTGGACTGGGATAACAACACCCTCCATCAGTCAACACGGAATGGTCCTGTCTGAAATAACTGGTGCCTGTAGCCTAATAGTAATAATCAGTCAACACGGTCCTGTCTGAAAGAACTGGTTCCTGTAGCCTAATAATAAGCCATATTTCAACAACAAAAACGCTTTGGTGCACCCTCTTTTCCAGTGTCACTTTCTTGATTTGAATATACCATACATAGCTTCATTATACTACATTTGATGAATCTACCTAACATTGGCCTTCCCAAGAACCTCCTGTTTTATCTTGTTTCTTGTGATGCGCTCGGAATGGCCAATAGGGAGCCTGCATAATTGATGACCCACTTGACTTGGTGCTTGTCGTAGTGCAGAGCAGTCCCATGGTGTGAACACTAGCTGTTTCTCTATTTGACTCTCTCAAACATACATTACAGTGCACCTGTCTATGAGAAATTGCTTTTCTTCCTAGAGCATAAGTGCATAGGTTCAGCGTTCATGATAATTTGTAAAATTACACCAAGATGCAGTACAGTTTGACAGTCAGTTTGTACATATGCGCTGAACTGACATTGTTTCCAAAGGGGAGACACAAAAGGACTTTGTGTGTATATGTATATGTACATATATATATATTTTTTTCTTGTCTTTTTTTACATTATTCAGTAGTATGATGCATTGAAATACCCATTTCACTGCGCAATGGCAACATCCACATGGATTTGTGAGAATTCCTACTTGTAGGTGTGGTAGATATGAATCAACACAGGGGACAAAAACAACCATTGGACCCACACTGTTATGGTGCAGTGCAATGACATCAAACAACTGTTGCCCAGGTCTTGAGAAATGTTTACTCAGTGTAAATAATGTTTTGAAAAGTCTCCTGTAATTTGGGTTCTTTTATCGTTCAGACATGGCGATTTTGACATATACCTTCTCTCTCTTTCTCTCTCTCCCTCCCTCTTTCTTCCACCTACGTTAAGTGGCTCAAAGCCAAGGTAAGTCCTGTTTGTCACATGACCCATCTTGCTGTAGTACTCTGCTATTGATAGCTGCTTCAAAAAAAAAAAAAATTCATGTATTTGATTCCTTATTTCCCCCTAAACCAATCCATAGTACAAGTAGGCCTTGTCCAGCTGCCGCTGTAGCCTTCATTATTAGAGGCTTAGTAGCACAGCTTATCGTGTCAATATCCAGCGCCTTCAGAAAGTATTCACACCCCTTGACTTTTTCCACATTTTGTTGTGTTACAGCCTGAATTGAGGTTTTGTCACTGGCCTACACACAATACCCCATATTTTTTTTTTTTTTTAGAAATGTTTACAAATTAATTAAATTAAAAGCTGACATGTCTTGAGTCAAGTATTCAACCTCTTTGTTATGGCAAGCTAACATCAGTTTAAGAGTAAAAATGTGCTTAATGACTCAATAAGTTGCATGTGTAGCAGTGTGATGTTGTTCCCCTAGATTATGCACAAAGTTGCACACAAGGACCAATTCAAATAGGCCAGGTCAAGAGGGGATGTTAATAATTTGATAATAATAATAATAATTCAGTGTGTTTTTTTATTTAATTACAGCTGCATAGCTGCTTTTATTTGGTGTACAAACACTTTTTCGTATCAATATTGTACATACATGTGATTGTAAAAGTTTTGTATATTTTGGTTTGGTCCATCGCGGGTTATCTGTATTTCCATACCCCCTTATTGTTCTCTTTTGCCTGACCTTCAGCTAGCGAGGTATGTTGTCCTTGGCTCCCAAATTGTTTAATATAAAACCGTCATAATGTTACACAATGTACTGTTATGCTACCATAAGTTTGTTACAATGTGGATAATATAAAGATTTATGTTACCCTAGTTAGCGAGCTTTGTGAAACTTGTTATCTATTGTAACTTGTGAGTACTTGGGACAGTGTTTGAGTGAGTGTCCATGTGCTTGCGCAGGTGCCTGAGAGCTAGGACTGCGCCAAGGGTTAACATAATGTGTGTTGTCTCTTCATGTGCAGGGCAAATAAAAAATAATTTAACTAGCAGACCTCCGGTTCTGGCAGCGTCCTATTTAAAAGTACACAACGCAGAACGAACCATGCTACACATGGACATACTTTTTTTTTATGACTACCTCATCTCTGTTCCCCAATCATATCATTTACTGTGAGGTTCCTCAGTCGAGCAGAGAATTTCAACCACACATTCAACCACGAAGACCTGGGAGATTTTGCAAAGAGCACCTATTGGTAAAAAAAAAGTAGACCTTGAATATCCCTTTAAGCATGGTGATGTTAATAATCACACTTTGGATGGTGTATCAATACACCCAGTCACTAAAAGGATACAGTCGTCCTTCCTAACTCAATTGCCGGAGAGGAAGGAAACCGCTCAGAGATTTCACCATGAGGCCAATGGTGACTTTAAAACAGTTACAGAGTTTAATGGGTGTGATAGGAGAAAACTGAGGATGGATCAACAACATTGTAGTTACTCTTCAACACTAACCTAATTGACAGAGTGAAAAGAAGGAAGCCATTACAGAATAAAGATATTCCAAAACATGCATCCTGTGCAACAAGACACTAAAGTAAAACTGCTAAAAATGTGTCAATGAAATGAACATTGTCTAAAATACAACGTGTTATGTTTGGGGCAAATCCAACACATCACTGAGGGCCACTCTTCATATTTTCAAGTGTGGTGGTGGCTGCATAATGTTATAGATATGCTTCAGTGGAGGCTGGTGGGAGGTGCTATAGAAGTACGGGCTCATTGTGATGGCTGGAATGGAAATCACACGTGTGACTCTGTTCCAATAATTCTATTCCAGCCATTACAATGAGCCTGTCCTTCTATAGCACCTCCCACCAGCCTCCACTGGTATGATTGTCATCGGCAAGGACTAGGGAGTTTTTTTTAGGATAACAAGAAACGGAATAGAGCTAAGCCCAGGCAAAATCCTAGAGGAAAACCTGGTTCGGTCTGCTTTTCAACAGACACTGGGAGACACATTTTCAGCAGGACAGTAACTTAAAACACAAGGCCAAATATACACTGGAGTTGCTTACCGAGACGACATTGGACGTTCCTTTGTGACCTAGTTACAGCTGACTTAAATTGGCTTGAAAATCAACGGCAAAACTTGAAAATGGTTGTCTAGCAATGATCAAACAACCAATTTGACAGAGCTTGAAGAATTTTTATAAAGAATCATGTGAAAATATTGTACAATCCAGGTGTGCAAAGCTCTTAAAGACTTACCCAGAAAAGCTCACAGCTGTAATCACTGCCAAAGGTGATTCTAACATGTATTGACTCAGGGGTGTGAATACTTACGGAAATTTGATTTCTGTGTTTCATTTGAAATAATTAAAAAATATAAGAAATCACATTGTCATTATGGGGTATTGTGTGTGTGTGTGTGTGTGTGTGTAGATGGATTAAAAAATATATATTTAATACATTTTGAGTTCAGGCTGTAACACAACAAAATGTGGAATAAGTCAAGGGGTATGAATACTTTCCGAAGGCACTGTATCATGATAGGTATGTTGACATGTATGTGTTGAATCGCTGTTCATATGTGTAGCTGTGTATGATGATCTTATCCGCTGTATGGGTTTTCCAGATAAAATGAGTATGCACCTTTTTAAAATATTTATAACTCTTATTAAAACAATAACCCCAGGAGTCATGAAAAACGCAGATGTTAGCTGTGGCGTCGCCTTAGTTATTGGCTTTGATTATGTTTGTTTTTATGTGCTTGATAGAACACCATGTCCTAAACAAACATGTCACAATGTTTAGCAGGAAGCCCCTGTGGGTTTTACCTGGCCAACCGCCCTGTGACTTGTTCAAAGACCTGTCTGCTAATTTGCTAGAATGTCTCAGTAATGATGTAGCATACTGAATCTGGGAAGCCTATCAGCTTTAGTACTTTTCTGTTGTCATACTAGTTAGTATTTTATGCTACCACTATGTTAAATGTCTTAAACTTTCTTGATTTATTGTCTTTCAACAGCAGCATGGAAATAATCAGCCAATCAGAGGAGGAGGAACACTATCGAGGACCAATCCGCCGACACAGAAGCCGCCTAGCCCGCCGCCCGTGACGGGGCCGATGTCAGGGCGTGGCACTCTAGGGTAAGTGATATATATATATATATATATATTATTTTAATTTATTTTAATGAATGAATCACTTTTTATCTCAACTATTAACTGAGCCAACATGTTAGAAGGCAGGGCGTTTGGTATCCCAGCCGGTGCACAATGTTAGTCACGTCCTGATCTTTTATATAAAATAGCAGTGTAACACTAAGTGGGCACTAATTCTGGGCTTTAGTGACTGCTGGGGAACATACAGCTGAATGTTGGAGCTAGAAATAGACCAGCCCGTCTGGCATTTGCCTGGAATGCCAGATGTCCAGTCTGTCACTGATCGTGGTGTTGCATTCTATTGCATTCCAACTAAACTTTCACATTTTAAGAGGTAACTTCCATTTGTGAATATGGACATTTTCTCCATTATTTTCAATGAGGAATTGTTGTATTCATTGATCTACAGTGCCTTCAAAAAGTATTCACACCCCTTGACTTTTTGTAAGTTTTGTTGTGATACAGCCTGCATTTGATTAAATTGAGTGTTTGTGTCACTGGCCTAGACACAATAATGTCAAAGTGGAATTGTTTTTATTCTTTTTTATAGTTGTTTTTTATATTAACAATGAAAAGCTGAAGTCAATTAGTATATGTATTCAACTCATTTGTTATAGCAAGCTTAAATAAGTTCAGGAGTAAAAATGTGCTTAACAAGTCACATAATAAGTTAAATAGACTCACTTTGTGTGCAATAATAGTGTTTAACATTATTTGTGAATGACTAACTCATCTCTGTACACCAACCATACAATTATCTGTAAGATCCCTCAGTCAAGCAGTGAATTTCAACCACAAAGACCAGGGAGGTTTTCCAATGCCTTGCAAAGGGCACCTATTGGTTGTTTTTAAAACCATTTATGAAAAAAGAAAAAGCAGACTAAATCTAAGTTGAACGGACCCCTGATTCTCATGCATTCTTATTCTCTGTTTATCTCCCCCTTTCTATCTTTGTTGACTTTGACAGACGCAACACGCCCTATAAAACTCTAGAGCCGGTGAAACCGCCCACAGTGCCCAACGACTACATGACCAGCCCTGCTCGTCTAGGCAGCCAGCACAGCCCGGGTCGCACTGCATCTCTCAACCAGAGACAAAGAACCCACAGGTAACTGACACGGTAGGGTGGCAGGTAGCCTTGTGGTTAAGAGCGTTGGGCCAGTAACCGAAAGGTCGCTGGTTCGAAACCTGATCCGACTAGGTGAAAAATCTCTCGACGTGCCCCTTGAGCAAGGCACTTAACCCTAATTTCTCCTGTAAGTCGCTCTGGATAAGAGCGTCTGCTAAATTACTAAGATGTAAAAAATGTGACGATACCAGTATCGCAATATTTTTTGCATGAAGCAGACATCCCTGGTCCTTTTTTAAAAACCTGCTGTATGTAAAATATTGTGTGCTTGGAAAATGTTTGTTTCCAACATAAGGGCTGTTTTCCTGAAGAAGTTAAATCCGCTTTGTGTTTGTTTTCATTGCCATGATACTAACCAGTAAAACACACTCACGCTCGCCTAGTAGTTAGAGCGTTGGTCCTGTAACCGAAAGGTTGCTGGATCGAATCCCCGAGCTGACATGGTTCGTTCTGCCCCTGAACAAGGCATTTAACCCACTGTTCCCCAATAGGCCGTCATTGTAAATAAGAATTTGTTATTAACTGACTTGCCTAGTTAAATAAATGTAATTTGTGCGCAGACCGATGGATAGACACACACATATACTATTGTCCTACTCAACAGCTCTGAATGTCTCTCCCACAGCCTCTGTTCTAACATGGACATGACAAAAGGAACCCTCCCCAAATACTTTGTATCCCCCATGTCTTACAAACATTTCAAATCTCTTCTCTTAAATTCATCAGCTTAATGTGCTTTCACACCTCCCCCGCCCAAATACTGTAAATCCAACATTTAGCTGACAAGACCCGGAAGGCTTCAGCCGTTTGGGAATGAATGTTCTTCAAGGCCTGCGGCGTAAAGTGTCCTTCGAAAATCCTAAGTCCTCTGTACATTTAGACCCCTGCCACGATCACTGAAATGTGTCCGTCAGAAAGCCACCCTGCGAGAGCTGAGATATGAGTCAGGAGTGATTTTGAAGTTGCTTCATTAGCTAAGAAGGCTGTGCTGCTGACTGAGATGGTCATAAATATTACATCACTTTCCTTTTTTTTCTCCTGTCCCTCTATCATTTTGGCACACATGCTACTCCTGTTTCCTTTCTTTGCTATTTTCTCTCCCCTTTGTTCTTTCTCTCTTTTGCTTGTGCTCGCTATCTCGTGCGCTCTCTCGCTATCTCGTGCGCTCTCTCGCTATCTCGTGCGCTCTCTCGCGCTCTCTCGCTATCTCGTGCGCTCTCTCGCTATCTCGTGCGCTCTCTCGCTCTCTCGCTCGTGCGCTCTCTCGCTCTCTCGCTCGTGCGCTCTCTCGCTCGTGCGCTCTCTCGCTCGTGCGCTCTCTCGCTCGTGCGCTCTCTCGCTCTCTCGTGCGCTCTCTCGCTATCTCGTGCGCTCTCTCGCTATCTCGTGCGCTCTCTCGCTATCTCGTGCGCTCTCTCGCTATCTCGTGCGCTCTCTCGCTATCTCGTGCGCTCTCTCGCTATCTCGTGCGCTCTTTCGCTATCTCGTGCGCTCTCTCGTGCGCTCTCTCGTGCGCTCTCTCGTGCGCTCTCTCGCTATCTCGTGCGCTCTCTCTTGCTCTTGCTATCTCGTGCGCTCTCTCGCTATCTCGTGCGCTCTCTCTTGCTCTTGCTATCTCGTGCGCGCTCTCTCGCTCTTGCTATCTCGTGCGCGCTCTCTCGCTCTTGCTATCTCGTGCGCGCTCTCTCGCTCTTGCTATCTCGTGCGCGCTCTCTCGCTCTTGCTATCTCGTGCGCGCTCTCTCGCTCTTGCTATCTCGTGCGCGCTCTCTCGCTCTTGCTATCTCGTGCGCGCTCTCTCGCTCTTGCTATCTCGTGCGCGCTCTCTCGCTCTTGCTATCTCGTGCGCGCTCTCTCGCTCTTGCTATCTCGTGCGCGCTCTCTCGCTCTTGCTATCTCGTGCGCGCTCTCTCGCTCTTGCTATCTCGTGCGCGCTCTCTCGCTCTTGCTATCTCGTGCGCGCTCTCTCGCTCTTGCTATCTCGTGCGCGCTCTCTCGCTCTTGCCATCTCGTGCGCGCTCTCTCGCTCTTGCCATCTCGTGCGCGCTCTCTCGCTCTTGCCATCTCGTGCGCGCTCTCTCGCTCTTGCCATCTCGTGCGCGCTCTCTCGCTCTTGCTATCTCGTGCGCGCTCTCTCGCTCTTGCCATCTCGTGCGCGCTCTCTCGCTCTTGCCATCTCGTGCGCGCTCTCTCGCTCTTGCCATCTCGTGCGCTCTCTCTCGCTCTTGCTATCTCTTGCGCTCTCTCTCGCTCTTTCTCTCTCCACCATTGAGTCATGGGAGAGTGCATCTTCAGCAGGGATCCAGGTTTGCCCTGTTTTAGATGAGTAGATGTGGTACCATCATTTGATGTGGTTATAATATGCTTTAAACTAATATGATATGTTACCACACATCAATACTGCAGGACAAATGGTTCACCAAATATCATACATATGTCCAATAAATTGTGTTCAATACCAAGACTGCCAGCAAGACTGCCGCTTTTTGTCCTTGCCAATTAAGGTCTTTCAAACCAGGTGTTATTTCATCTGAACTTGAATTACTCAAGCAATATCAATGACTTTTTCAGTTATGGAGGAGCAAAAACTCAATCAAGTGCAAAAATGACATACTGCAGCCTTCTAGGTTGGGAGCTGTGCACCACTGCAGTACGTTCAAAAACCTGGATCCTTGTGTAATCCACTGGTGTACTCTCATTCTCTCTCTGACCTGGAAACTTTCAGACACAGAGGCCGTGTGCTGCTGTGCTGTCCTGTCTGCTCTCGTATTGCTCTCCACACACACACAATCTCTCTTTATCAGTCTCTGCCATCTCTACCTGCCTGAGCCCTGATTCAATAAGTGTGTGCGCGTGCGTATGTGTGTGCTGGTGCATGGTGGGAGTCAAGCTTTCACCAACTCCGTGTGGTGGTCTGATTTCTATGAAATTTGATCTCTGGCGACGTGGTTGGGCTAGAGACAGAGGAGCGTAGGAGGAGTGATGGACCTGGAGATGGAGCGCTATAGATGAGGGATGGGGAGAGACGGAGGTGATTTGATTTCAGCTACTGAAAGGGATGGCAAGCGGGAACTGACAGTGAAAGGCAGACAGGATGGGAAATGTGCATTCTCACATAGTGAGGCTTATCTTATCTCACGCAGGGGGGCTTATCTTATCTCACGCAGGGGGGGGCTTATCTTATCTGACGCAGGGGGGCTTATCTTATCTCACGCAGGGGGGATTTATCTTATCTCACACAGGGGGGGTTTATCTTATCTCACGTGGGGGGGGATTTATCTTATCTCACACGGGGGGGGGTTTATCTTATCTCACGGGGGGGGGCTTATCTTATCTCACGGGGGGGGGCTTATCTTATCTCACGGGGGGGAGGAGGCTTATCTTATCTCACATGGGGGGGTGGTTTATCTTATCTCACGCGGGGGGGGGCTGGGCTTCCCCCTTTTCTCATCCTCACTGGATCACATAGTCACAGTAAACCTCTGACTCTTCCCCTCCCATCCTTCTAGGTGGAACTGAGCCCCTGTATATGTGATTCGTGCTGAGGGGACCCCCTGCTGCCAGCCCCCCCCCCCCCCCCCCCCCCAAAAAAAAAGAGGCCCAGGCTAGACTGGCAGGGAAGGGTATGGGGGTCGTGAGCAGGATTTGGGCCTGGGAGGGGGGGGTCCTAGCCAGACATTCATCTGACAGCCTCCAGGTCAGCTGCAGGGCAAGGCGGGGCTTATAGGCTTTGACATAATGCCTGTCCTATGGTATTGACTGAGTGTACAAAACATTAAGGACACCTTTCCATGACACAAACTGACCAGGTGAAAGGTGTTAAATCCACTTCAATCAGTGTAGGTGACAGGGAGGAGACCGGTTAAAGACCGTTTCCTGTGTGTATGAAGACTGGTCCACCACCCAAAGGACATCCAGACAACTTGACACATCGAAGTCAACATGGGCCAGCATCCCTGTGGAACGCATTGGACACCTTGCAGAGACCATGCCCAGATTAATTGAGGCTGTTCTGAGGGCTGAAGGAGGGGTCGGGGTGCAACTCAATATTAGGAAGGTGTCCTTAGTGCTTTGTACTCACTCTAGATGTACTGTATCGACCACAGTGTGTCCTGTTGGTACCAGGTTCAGTGGAATCATGTCTTCTGCATGCAATGTCAATCTTGACATTCTTGATTAATGTAAAGTCCTCTAAACGGATTTTGAACAACACAATATAAATGGTGTAGTGGTTCTGAAGGGCTTTTACCTCTGTCCCTGTGACTGACAGGTTGCGGTGGAGAATTCTAACTGGGACATGGGCATACCAGCTGTGTGCACAAGTGATACCTACTGTCTCCTCTGTGGGTTGCCCTGAATACATTTGTTCTCTCTGTTTCTTTCCCTTTCTCTCTAGTGGTAGCAGTGGGGGTAGTGGCAGCAGGGAGAACAGCGGAAGCAGCAGTATTGGCATTCCCATCGCAGTGCCTACGCCCTCCATTCCCAACTCTGGTCCAGGTGAGCGGGAATTAACTGTACTGTATAGGAACATGGGGTCAATCACACTGGGTATGTTGGAATCTTGTTATGTGTTATCATTTCTAAGCCACCATCTCCTCTCTCTATGTGTGTGTGTGTTTGTGTGTGTGTGTCTCTCTCTCTCTCTCTCTCTCTCTCTCTGTGTCTCTCTCTCTCTCTCTGTCTCTCTGTGTGTGTCTCTCTCTCTCTCTCTGTCTCTCTCTGTGTGTGTGTGTGTGTCTGCATTGTGACTACAGAAACATTAATTCATAAACACATACTACTCTCTCATTGAAAATCCAGTTCATTAAGTCAAGTGAGTACTAGCACAGATGGACAATGCACAGAACACACACACTCCCATCACACAAGGGGAAAATGTAAACAAAGTGTAAATGAGTTGTGTTGCTGGAGGACTGAGTGAGGAGTTATTTAGAACAAAGCTAATCTTACCGGACAGAGGGCTCATAATGACCTATTGTGTTCTGAGATTCTCGCTGTCTCTCTCTCGCTGTCTCTCTCTCGCTGTCTCTCTCGCTGTCTCTGTATGTAAATAGGCTCTCCTGTATTAGGGGTGCGGCTCAATGTTAAAGAGAATAGAAGACTACAGGTGGTTTTGTAGTTGGAAATGGAACAGGGAGTTTGGAACGAGGTGTCCTTTTGGCCTGTTGAGGTCGAGAGAGAAAGGAGACGGAGCTGGATATTAGTGACAGGATATCAGGCCAGCAAGACTGGAGCTGTCTGTAAGCCTGTCACCATGGTAACGCACACTCCATGCTGTATAGCCACAGCGGCGTGTGCCTGTTGCCTTCTTCTTGCAAAGGGGTTGTTGTATGAGATGTTCATGTGTTATTCGTATATAAAGGTGTGGTAAGATGGTACCTAACACCAACATAACCAACCAGCTTGAAACCCCCAATCAGTCACTAACGGAGTGGTTCTGACGCACTCGTTTCAGTCCCGCCAATGTCCGCTCTCCCACCCCCCCCTCCTCCACTTCCTGGTCATCAGGCTCCTCCGCCGCCTCCTCTCCCGGGGCAGGGCAACCCAGGGGCTCCTGCAGTGACAGGTGAGCCCAAAGAACCACCAACCACTAGGCTGTACCGCCGCTCCTCTCTGCCGCCAGTGGACAATCATCGAAACCCCCTCATCTCTGACTGTCGCTATTAGAGGGTTTACGTGTGTGTGTGTGCGCCTCTTGCAGCCTGGTGCTTTAACCATGGGTCCATCTGGTGGTGTATGTTGGTGGTGGGGGGGATCACTTGATGGTGGTGCTTGGGTTCTGGTTATCTATCTACATCCAGGTTAATGTCAAATGGGACACAGACCCAGACGGGGCTGCACGCCGCCTCAGACGGGGCTGCACGCCGCCTCAGACGGGGCTGCACGCCGCCTCAGACGGGGCTGCACGCCGCCTCAGACGGGGCTGCACGCCGCCTCAGACGGGGCTGCACGCCGCCCCAGACGGGGCACTGAAGAAGTCTCTAATGAAACAATGTTCTCTTCCGGGCCCCAGGCTCCAGAAGCCAGTATGCATGTTAATTAAAGTGCTGGTTAATTCAATATGGACATTTTCCATTCAGCCCCCGGGCTATATTTGATTAAATTACCAACCCCTATTTACTTTGTTCAATTGATTTTACGAAGTTCAAAATTACCACACTTTGTTAAGGGAAGATACTTTTTCTGAACAGGTACTTCAACCAATGACCAGCTGCATTGTGTGTAATGTGCTTTTGGAAATTATGTACAGTGGGGCAAACCAGTATTTAGTCAGCCACCAATTGTGCAAGTTCTCCCACTTAAAAAGATGAGTGGTCCCTTTGCAGAAAAACAGCCCCAAAGCATGATGTTTCCACCCCCATGCTTCACAGTAGGTATTGTGTTCTTTGGATGCAACTCAGCATTCTTTGTCCTCCAAACACGGCGAGTTGAGTTTTTACCAAAAAGTTATATTTTGGTTTCATCTGACCATATGACATTCTCCCAATCTTCTTCTGGATCATCCAAATGCTCTCTAGCAAACTTCAGACGGGCCTGGACATGTACTGGCTTAAGCAGGGGGATACGTCTGGCACTGCAGGATTTGAGTCCCTGGCGGCGTATTGTGTTACTGATGGTAGGCTTTGTTACTTTGGTCCCAGCTCTCTGCAGGTCATTCACTAGGTCCCCCCCGTGTGGTTCTGGGATTTTTGCTCACCGTTCTTGTGATCATTTTGACCCCCCGGGGTGAGATCTTGTGTGGAGCCCCAGATCGAGGGAGATTATCAGTGGTCTTGTATGTCTTCCATTTCCTAATAATTTCTCCCACAGTTGATTTCTTCAAACCAAGCTGCTTACCTATTGCAGATTCAGTCTTCCCAGCCTGGTGCAGGTCTACAATTTTGTTTCTGGTGTCCTTTGACAGGTACTTGGTCTTGGCCATAGTGGAGTTTGGAGTGTGACTGTTTGAGGTTGTGGACAGGTGTCTTTTATACTGATAACAAGTTCAAACAGGTGCCATTAATACAGGTAACGAGTGGAGGACAGAGGAGCCTCTTAAAGAAGAAGTTACAGGTCTGTGAGAGCCAGAAATCTTGCTTGTTTGTAGGTGACCAAATACTTATTTTCCACCATAATTTGCAAATAAATTCATTAAAAATCCTACAAATCCTGGATTTTTTTTCTCATTTTGTCTATCATAGTTGAAGTGTACTTATGATGAAAATTACAGGCCTCTCTCATCTTTTTAAGTGGGAGAACTTGCACAATTGGTGGCTGACTAAATACTTTTTTGCCCCACTGTATGTGTGATTGATTTGACTCTGTCTCGGGTGATAATATGAAGTCAGTTAAATTGGCTTGAATCTGTTTAATCTCAGAAGCAAATTGAGGTTGTGTGTGTCTTATGGGACTGTTGGGTTTTCTGACGCAGGGCTCCAAATGTGGGTTTGATTTGATTGACTGTCATAGCTTTGAAGTACAGGGGGCTGTATGTAATCAAGCATCTCAGAGTAGCAGTGCTGATATCGGATCAGTTTAGCCTTTTTCTTTTAGATCATAATGATTAAGATTATATGGACTAAAGGGACCCTGATCCCAGATCAGCACTCCTACTGATGCTTTGTAAATATGGACCGTGGTCTTCATATATGGTTGTATGGGTTTTTGTCCATGTGAAATGTTGCAGATTTTGTCTATATGTTTGAGTGAAGTGGCGGTCCATAATAGGCATGCAGCAGTCGGTCCATGTTATGACAAGTCAGAGAGCTACTGTTATCATTCTACACTCACTCACTCACTCACTCACTCATCAGTATCTGAGAGGAGAGCTTCTCCAGAGAGTTACTGTTTATCATTTTACACACACACACACACACACACACACACACACACTCTCATTCACCAGTATCTGAGAGGAGAGCTTCTCCAGAGAGCTACCGTTATCTGACCCAGTAAACAGGAAATACCCAACTGGAGGAAAACACATTCTACACACACACACATTCATATTTACTGCACACTCACTCAAACACACACACACTTTCATATTTACTGCACACTCACTCATAAACACACACACACTTTCATATTTACTGCACACTCACTCATAAACACACACACACTTTCATATTTACTGCACACTCACTCATAAACACACACACACTTTCATATTTACTGCACACTCACTCATAAACACACACACACTTTCATATTTACTGCACACTCACTCATAAACACACACACACTTTCATATTTACTGCACACTCACTCATAAACACACACACACTTTCATATTTACTGCACACTCACTCATAAACACACACACACTTTCATATTTACTGCACACTCACTCATAAACACACACACTTTCATATTTACTGCACACTCACTCATAAACACACACACACTTTCATATTTACTGCACACTCACTCATAAACACACACACACTTTCATATTTACTGCACACTCACTCATAAACACACACACACTTTCATATTTACTGCACACTCACTCATAAACACACACACACTTTCATATTTACTGCACACTCACTCATAAACACACACACACTTTCATATTTACTGCACACTCACTCATAAACACACACACACTTTCATATTTACTGCACACTCACTCATAAACACACACACTTTCATATTTACTGCACACTCACTCATAAACACACACACACTTTCATATTTACTGCACACTCACTCATAAACACACACACACTTTCATATTTACTGCACACTCACTCATAAACACACACACACTTTCATATTTACTGCACACTCACTCATAAACACACACACACTTTCATATTTACTGCACACTCACTCATAAACACACACACACTTCCATATTTACTGCACACTCACTCATAAACACACACACACTTTCATATTTACTGCACACTCACTCATAAACACACACACACTTTCATATTTACTGCACACTCACTCATAAACACACACACACTTTCATATTTACTGCACACTCACTCATAAACACACACACACTTCCATATTTACTGCACACTCACTCATAAACACACACACACTTTCATATTTACTGCACACTCACTCATAAACACACACACACTTTCATATTTACTGCACACTCACTCATAAACACACACACACTTTCATATTTACTGCACACTCACTCATAAACACACACACACTTCCATATTTACTGCACACTCACTCATAAACACACACACACTTTCATATTTACTGCACACTCACTCATAAACACACACACACTCCCTCATTCAAATATGTTGACGACACAGTCATGAAATATGCTTTAACTGCTGCAGTAATATTTATTGTTGTGAAAATGCTGACGCGTGACAAATGGTAGGCTTCTAGAAAACCTAATGGATTGGTTGTAGTCAGGGTAAATTAAATCTGTTCTGTACTGCGCCGCAAATATGTGTGTGTGTGCTTAAAATGTAATGTATTTCTGAAAAATCCCTCATACCGTAGTACTACATCGACCTGTGACGTGTGTATCTAGTGCACGTTTTTACATCGTCCGAAAAGTCCTGCAATTTGAGTACAGCAAAGAACGTGTGTCACTGTGTAATTACTGCAATGCAGGTTCAATTTCATTGAGCCCAAAACCTCATGTTCAGTGGAGTGCCAGAACGCCACAGGAGAAGCCGAAGCAGCTATCCCCTTTCAACTGTCTCCTAGCCTCAAATGATGTGTGTCTTCTATTCTGCCCTGCCTCTTTTACAAAACAAATGCACACGGGGGCACAAGTAATCGATATTATATCAAGCATGCTTTTTGGGTGAAGATTTTGTGATTGTAGCCAATGATGGATGGAAGTAAACGTTTCTGCACTAAAGGAACGCACGCATCTGGGTGTAAATAAGCATGACTCCTCCATCAGGATTGGCTGTGGTGTCGCCTGTCCCTCCCCCTTCCCTCTTCTGGATCTCTGTGATTGGTGGTGATGCTGGTGGTTCAGTTGCTTCGGGGATCCAATGATTGCTCTGCCGATATTGGGTCTACTCTGTTGTTGGGTGTCGCTGATTCATTTGCTGGGCTCTCTCTTCTCTCCCCCTTTCTGTCCTCTCCCCTTTGTAATTTCCTCTCTCTCTGACTCTCCCTCCTCTATCCCTTTCTCTCTTTCTGTGGGTGTTTTCTACTCTAGCGGTGGCTCCCGGGCCTGGTCTTGGCCCCATCCCCATGTCCCAGTTCGGCACCATCTCACGGCAGATCTCACGGCACAACTCCACCACCTCCTCGGTCTCCATGGTTTCGGCCACGGGCACCTACCGCAGGGCGCCGTCCGTCAGCTCCCAGTTCTCCCTGCAGCAGCAGCAGGCCCTACAGCTACAACAGCAGCAAATACAGCAGCCATACATTAATGGGGGCACCCCCGCCTACCCCCACAACTCAAGTAAGACACTCATGCCCCCCCCCCCTCCACCAACAGCCCTCTACTAGACGGGAGATGGATAGTTTCCCCCTAAAGGGAACTTCCCTCTCATAAACTCCATCACTCTCTTAGAAAAGTGTCCCCCACTGAGTTTGGCGACTCTCACTGGGTGCCACCGAAGCTAATGACATCCCTGTGACTACATCAGTATGTCACTTAGCATGTCCCTCTGGTACACAAATACTAAATGTACACTCGCGGGAAATACTTGTGCATTTATGTAGAATGCTTTCTTGTCCTCGGATTTCCCAGCTGATACAATCCAGGCGATCGACATACGCAAGGATTGCAGAGTCACTGCTTTTTGGTCTCCGTTTAAGTACGAGATGACGTTTTCTTAAATCACAGTTTCTTAGTGTTTTCACAACCTGTTTTTCTTCCCCATTTCCTAAAATGTACCAGCCATCCTCCACAAGGTGACTCCAGCTCAAGGTGTCCATTAACTTAAGCACAGTGTTTATTTTTAGTCATGTACTGTACCCTTCAACACACACTCCAGTGGGACAACCCACACACACACAGTCTCGGTGATGTGGAGGCGTACTGAACTCAGTAACGTCATTAATTCCTGGAAAAGCCAAAAGAATTTGGATAAAATGTGAGAAACTCAAGCCTACAGCAGCCACCTGTGCGTTTTTGAATTGAGATTGGTCTCTCCTTTCTCATTCACTTGCCCTGTAAAAGACTGTCTGGTGTTTAAAAGAGGGAGTGTATGGAGGTGCGGTCACATGCTTGGTTCAGTAAAGATCATGACTTGGGCCTGGGGTTGATCTCAAATGCCTATAGATCAAGATCAAGCTTAAACCACTAACAGTGTCGTACGCAGACAGGCAGAGGCACGCACGCAGACGCACGCACGCAGACGCACGCAGACAGACAGGCAGACGCACGCACGCAGACAGACAGGCGGGCAGGAGCACGCAGACAGACAGATGCACACACTCTTCCACCTGAACTGCGTTCAAAATGGCACCCAATTCCTTATAAACCTGATGCTGATCTCTAAGGTTTACATGTTATTTTTAAGATTGGTGGCACTCTTCACGCCACTAGTTGTGAAAGTAACTTGGTTGATTGAGAGCTAGGGTTAGTAGGGTTGCACACAGCACCTCTCTCAGGTCATGTCCCGACACTACAATCATCTGGTTCAGATTGTGATTAGGAGCAGGAAATAGCAACGACAATCAAACCTAATCCCTTTTTAATCCCTCAATCTGTACCACTAAATACCTGGGGGAATCTAGACTCTGTCTCTGAACTAAAAACCACAAGCATAGACTGTTTTTATGCTTTGTCACACATGCTTTGTCTTTTAATTCTTGCAGAATATTGCATTTACTTGGGTTGAAGGTATTCTGTCTGTTTCTTTTAATATTTTCCTATATTGTTCTGGGTGACTATCTCTGTGTACTTTATATCCTTGCTTTCTCTATTTCGTTTTGTTTGTGTGTCTGTCTGTCGGTGTGTCTGTCTGTCGGTGTCTGTCTGTCGGTGCGCCTGCGGCGGCTTCCAGTGTCTATCGCTCCCCCTCCTCCTCCCATGCCCCAGCTGACTCCACAGATACCTCTGACAGGCTTTGTGGCCAGGGTGCAGGAGAACAGTAAGTCCTGAGGCCCACCACACGCTCTCCTTTTCCCTCTAGATCTAGATGTAGAACACCTCCGTAGATGTAGAACACCTCCGTAGAACACCTTCCGTAGATGTAGAACACCTCCGTAGAACTAGATGTAGAACACCTCCGTAGATGTAGAACTAGATGTAGAACACCTCTGTAAATGTAGAACACTTCCGTAGAACTAGATGTAGAACACCTCCGTAAATGTAGAACACCTCCGTAGATGTAGAACACCTCCGTAGATGTAGAACACCTCCGTAGATGTAGAACACCTCTGTAGATGTAGAACACCTCCGTAGAACTAGATGTAGAACACCTCCGTAGAACTAGATGTAGAACACCTCCGTAGAACTAGATGTAGAACACCTCCGTAGATGTAGAACACCTCCGTAGAACTAGATGTAGAACACCTCTGTAGATGTAGAACACCTCCGTAGAACTAGATGTAGAACACCTCCGTAAATGTAGAACTAGATGTAGAAGACCTCCGTAGATGTAGAAGACCTCCGTAGATGTAGAAGACCTCCGTAGATGTAGAAGACCTCCGTAGATGTAGAAGACCTCCGTAGATGTAGAAGACCTCCGTAGATGTAGAACTAGATGTAGAACACCTCCATAGATGTAGAACACCTCCGTAGATGTAGAACACCTCCGTAGATGTAGAACACCTCCGTAGATGTAGAACACCTCCGTAGATGTAGAACACCTCCGTAGATGTAGAACTAGATGTAGAAGACCTCCGTAGATGTAGAAGACCTCCGTAGATGTAGAACTAGATGTAGAACACCTCCGTAGATGTAGAAGACCTCCGTAGATGTAGAACACCTCCGTAGATGTAGAACTAGATGTAGAAGACCTCCGTAGATGTAGAAGACCTCCGTAGATGTAGAACACCTCCGTAGATGTAGAACTAGATGTAGAAGACCTCCGTAGATGTAGAAGACCTCCGTAGATGTAGAACACCTCCGTAGATGTAGAACTAGATGTAGAAGACCTCCGTAGATGTAGAAGACCTCCGTAGATGTAGAACACCTCCGTAGATGTAGAACTAGATGTAGAAGACCTCCGTAGATGTAGAAGACCTCCGTAGATGTAGAACACCTCCGTAGATGTAGAAGACCTCCGTAGATGTAGAAGACCTCCGTAGATGTAGAAGACCTCCGTAGATGTAGAAGACCTCCGTAGATGTAGAAGACCTCCGTAGATGTAGAACTAGATGTAGAAGACCTCCGTAGATGTAGAAGACCTCCGTAGATGTAGAAGACCTCCGTAGATGTAGAAGACCTCCGTAGATGTAGAACTAGATGTAGAAGACCTCCGTAGATGTAGAAGACCTCCGTAGATGTAGAACACCTCCGTAGATGTAGAAGACCTCCGTAGATGTAGAAGACCTCCGTAGATGTAGAAGACCTCCGTAGATGTAGAACACCTCCGTAGATGTAGAAGACCTCCGTAGATGTAGAACACCTCCGTAAAACTAGATGTAGAACTAGATGTAGAACACCTCCGTAGATGTAGAACACCTCCGTAGATGTAGAACACCTCCGTAGATGTAGAACACCTCCGTAGATGTAGAACACCTCCGTAGATGTAGAAGACCTCCGTAGATGTAGAAGACCTCCGTAGATGTAGAAGACCTCCGTAGATGTAGAAGACCTCCGTAGATGTAGAAGACCTCCGTAGATGTAGAACACCTCCGTAGATGTAGAAGACCTCCGTAGATGTAGAACACCTCCGTAGATGTAGAAGACCTCCGTAGATGTAGAACACCTCCGTAGATGTAGAACACCTCCGTAGATGTAGAACACCTCCGTAGATGTAGAACACCTCCGTAAAACTAGATGTAGAACTAGATGTAGAACACCTCCGTAGATGTAGACAACCTCCGTAGAACTAGATGTAGAACTAGATGTAGAACACCTCCGTAGAACTAGATGTAGAACACCTCCATCTCTCAATCACACACAGCATGCCTTGTGCCTGTTCACTCATTTGTCGGTCTTATGCTGGACACTAAACATCCTCAGTATCATCATCCTCATCTACAGTCTGTGCTAATAAGTAGTTCTGACAGATACATGCTTATTACCATTGGCACCCATTGCTTTCTTCAGTGCTCCATTCCAGGATTATTTAGGAGAATGTACAATGAAATTGGCAGCTGAAATGGTATTTCCACAAAGTCCCATGTGTGCAATAAGGCAAATGTTAAGTATAATTTCACTCAGAAAATGCACTGTATGAGCGGAAGGACTTAACGTATGCACATTTGTTGTGTGTGTGTGTGTGATCAACAGAGAAATAGTGTGCATGCTTTTATGTAACGCTAAAGAAGCTTAGCCTGCTATTGTTAGACAGATTTATGTTACGTGCAGAATTGAAATAGCACCATTTTGTTGGTGTTTCTTAAGAGTACGACGGCTTTAATTTCCAGTAGATGGAGTAAAACAAAAACCACTTCAATACCCATATCCTCCCCTTTTGATATACACAACCTTGAGAATATTTGAGCTCCTATTCCTTTTGGTACAACACATGAATGGTATCATGATAGATTTATGCAGGCAAACCTCCACGATCCACGCATACTAATTAAGCATCTCATATAGAGAGAGCTCATAACTTACTATTCAGGTTGCAGTCTATTATATTGTTTTTGACATCATTCATTTGAACCAAACAGAGAACTCAAATGTTGTGGG
Source organism: Oncorhynchus mykiss (assembly GCF_057628025.1). Classification (NCBI taxonomy): domain Eukaryota; kingdom Metazoa; phylum Chordata; class Actinopteri; order Salmoniformes; family Salmonidae; genus Oncorhynchus; species Oncorhynchus mykiss. The sequence goes on from NC_143036.1 coordinate 23,929,022, forward strand.
AAGGTGATGGAAAGTGTCCAAACAAGTTCACATTAAAGTGCAGCATTGCCTGAGTGGCAAAGAACACTTGCAACTAAATTACATTTCTTAACAAGTGACTTGAACAAGTGACCTGGAGGAAGACAGGTCAAAATCGTCATGCCAACAACTCGCTGTTGTGCATTTAACCGACTAACCATCGGTGCCTGGCATATACACACCCTTGCATGTAGCTCTGCCACGATTGCATGGTTTTCTCTGTACCGTTGGGCTTGATTGCATGTGCAGCCCACATGTAATGTGCTGTACTGTTTCCTTCGTCCCAGTTTCAGGCAGCGTTCCTAATCTCCTTTCTGCCCCCTCCCCTCTACTGCTGTTTGGCAGTTGCGGACACACCTACTCTGCCTCCGCCGCCTCCGCCGGATGACCTGCCCATGTTTGATGAGGCTCCTCCCCCTCCTCCACCCCCGCCAGTTGACTATGAGGAGGAAGAGGAAGCAGCTGTGGTGCACTACAACGACCCTTATGCTGACGGAGACCCCCAGTGGGCGCCCAAGAGCTACATAGAGAAAGGTGTGCCTCAGGGATCAATACTGACGCCTCTCTTTACTGAACGCTGTTCTTCTCCCTCCATACCATACCCTTCACATTTATTTCAACTACACTGCACTATTCAACTACTTAAGCACTTTAATGCTTAATAGGTTAAAATCTTTAGGGAGAATCTCAGTTGTATTTCCTCGCCTTGTTCTCAAGACCCACCAGATGAGAAAATCAGGGGGCGAGGGAACTCTGACCACCTCATCCAATTGGTTTTGAGGAGGTGAGGAGAAAGGACGTGAGGGATCAAAAGGGAATGCAATTGAGACGTTCCCTCACTGTTTTTCCCTCTCTTTCCTCCTCAGTGGTGGCCATCTACGACTACGCAGCAGATAAAGACGATGAGCTGAGCTTCATGGAGGGAGCCATCATCTACATCATCAAGAAGAATGATGACGGCTGGTTCGAGGGCCTAAGCAGCGGGGTCACGGGCCTGTTCCCCGGCAACTACGTTGAGTCCATCATGCACTATGCCGAGTGAAGGCAACCCCCACTGCAGTGTATTGATTCAGTCATATCTAGTTTACTACAGAGACTAATAAAAACAGGAGTCTGACCATACAAAGCTTAGAGAAGTGATTTTGGATATGACAGAACTCTTGTTCCCTTATACTGATTGCAAATAAATACAACTATTTACTTTATTTAGGTGTTATGGGTGGGTTGGGGGACGTTTTTATCAAGTATACAAAGAATGAATAGGATAAGCCTGATGACGTGCTCACAAGGGTTGTGGTGTAAAGGTGTTTTCAAAGACCACGGTAAAACTAGCTGAAGGACATTTCAAGTTTTATTCTTCTTCCTGTCTACATATGCGCAACATAACATCTGACCCTGACTATTCATTAGCGTTTGTCGACGTCTAGTGACCTATACATTATTCATGAGCTTATCGTGATTTCTTTGTGTATCAAGAGTATTATGCTATATGGAGCAGCTCTCATGCATATGTAGGCATTCTGGTGATCTTGTGTGCACACCTTCAGTGGAAGTGTTACTACTGCTAATTGTATATAATGTGAGTGAGCTGCAGCCTGTTGGGTGTCTGTAGAGTAAATGCTAATCACAGTATCTCAAGCAGGCTACATGCCACACATGCAAATGTCCAACATAAGATTCTGTTCTGTTTTCTATAATCACGGTTCTCACAATCACAAGGCTGATCCATTTTGGATGTTGAATTCAAACTTCAATTGCTTTTTATGAATAACAAAACATTTCACTTTTTATTTCAGTCATTCCTGAAATTAAGTCTGGATGTAAAGCATGCTAAATTAAACATGTATAACCTCTACGTTTTGATGCCATTATGCTTCCATTTTGTTGTAATATTTCCATGTTATTTTTTTATTGATTGAATTACCTAGATATAAAAGTCATTTTCGGACTTGTTGATGTGATGGTCTTATTTGTATTTAAACATTTGATATTACATTTACATGAAAATGTTCCATCTGGTAATGTATCTAAAGCAACTCCACAGTAATGTTTTACTCATCTGTAGGCATAAGTATAATGTAAGAGATTGTAATTCATAGTGTTCGTGGGCTCAGTTTTCAAGTGATGTTTTACTGTTCCGTAATAATGGAGACCAATATGACAACTCGGATACCTCCTCAGTCTTCACAAAGTAAAACTGGGTTTAGATCTGTCGTTTTTAACCTGTAATGGTTTCATAACTCAGGTCTGGATTTCTTGATGCCAAATTGTTTCTTTTATTGTTCCAAATTGACCCCACCCACTTTGTCCATGTTCATTTATAGTTGTAATTATCCCTTCGACAGACTATCGATTGCTTCATGACAATTCAGGTAGGTGTTTATGGTTAAGCTGCAAAATTGCAGACTTCACCAGTTTCTTCCTACATGTCTTTCCTGTCCGGACTCAAAACATGAAAGTAACTGCACTTGTCACTGTTGACCATTTCAGGTTATAGCAGCTAATGCCTTGATGCTTTGTTATATTCAACATATACAAGTGTTCCAGCTCAATGGGTAGATATCAAAGCTCTCATCTCTGCCCTTAGTTTGTGTATATATATGTTCATTGAAAAATGAATGTACAGTCTTTTATAATAAACCATTGTACAACCTAGTGGTGTGGTAATTGGGAATGAAAACAAAGGTAAAGCTTGACTTTAAAAAATAACATTTAATGTGAGCACACAGTCATTGTGGATGTTAAGGCCTGGGTTTATTAAAGGTCCCGAACAGTCAAAATCACAGTTTCATGACATTTGGATGAAACCAGATCAAAGTATGAAAAATGAATGTTGCTTCTACATTGATCAAGTTTGATCATAAAGTTACTGGTCCCCTCCATGTCAAACACTTAAGAGGCGGGATTTGTGACATCACAAAAAGCCTCATTTTAATACACCAACGGTAACATCTTATTCTCTTACCTAATTTAATTAAGTACCGGTAGCTAGTCCACTGGTGCAAAAATGTGACTGCAGCATGTCACCAAATAGAATGAGGTTTACCCTAATGAAGTGTCTGGTGTTAGCTAGTTGTCTTTAGCCAGGATGGAACAGAAGCAGGGGATGGGTTGCCCACAACTCAGACGCAGTGGTCATGTCATTACATTAAGACATGCCAAACAAAAAATTAATAACTTCTTGACATCATTGATAAGAACATTGTCTCACGGTACAAACCATTATGATCACCTCTTTCCTTGACAAACTGACCAGGTGAAAACTATGATCCCTTACTGATGTCACCTGTTAAATCCACTTCAAAATCAGTGTAGGGGAAGGGGAGGAGGCCGGTTAAATAAGGATTTTTAAGCCTCGAGACAATGATTGTGTGTGTGCCATTCAGAGGGTGAATGGGCAAGACAAAAATGTATGTGTCTTTGAATGGGGTATGGTAGTAGGTGCCAGGCACAGCGGTTTGAGTGTGTCAAGAACGGCAACTCTGCTGGGTTTTTCACGGTCAAACAGTTACCCGTGTGTGTCAAGAATGGTACACCACCCAAAGGACACCCAGTCAACTTGACAGAGCTGTGGGAAGCATTCGAGTCAACATCCCCCATGTAACTCTTTCGAAACCTTGCAGAGTCCAGGCCCCGACAAACTGAGGCTGTTCTGAGGGCAAAAAGGGGTTGCAACTCAATATTAGGAAAATAGTTCCCAATGTTTTGTAAACACTTGTTCAAGGTGAACCAGCTAGCGTGATAAACAGTGCTGACAATTCCATTTGGGATAGCTCACTAAATTATATAGCCAACATTTTGTCTACATTGATAGTTACAATAACCAAACAGGATAAACAAATAATTAGTGAAACGATGATTTGATTATTGACAGGATTGGATGTTGCATGCAATTTCAATGTTGTTCGAGTTCCTTTTGTGTTTCAGCAAATTTGCTTGAGATAATCTCTCTAACACTGCATCTGTTGCTTGACATTGGCGGTTCTTGGGAACGCCCGCCCACTCAGCCTACCAGCTCCCCGCCCACTCAGCCTACCAGCTCCCCGCCCACTCAGCCTACCAGCTCCCCGCCCACTGATGCAATCTTTTCGGACTTCCTGGTGGTAGTTTTCCATGAGAGAAAAAAAACATTATTTCTCAAACGTTAAAATATTGTGGGTGATGTTTTAGTCACTCAAAAGGCTGCGTTACATGGAAATCAGAATGACTGTTTGGGACCTTTAAGCACTTGTGACAGGAAATACCTACAATATAACATTCTCCAATTGACAAGAGTCACCCTGACAAACATTTGACTTTTGGTCGTTACGGTGCGGACTGCGGGCGGATCTTCGAGCAAGGTCTTAATACAGATCCACACACACAATAATGATACTCCATCTTGACTCATGGAATTACAATGATTCTGCAGGGTCCATCCCGCCCCAAGCATCACGTGTAATAACAACAGCCTTGCCAGTTGGAAGTAGGGCAGTGGCTGCATTTACAGTACTGTATACACTGAAAATCATGTTTCAACAATGATCCTGGAGGGTCCCTGTGCATATAGGTCTGTGTTCATGCCTCATTGACGTGCTATTTTAACGCTTTGTTGAAGTTCAATTGAAGTATAGGTGGGGGGTTGGTTCAGAAACCTGTAGATGCCATGGTCCTACAGGACTAGCATTAAAAACCACTGGTGTCAATAACATATACTCTTTTCTGTGAGGACCTAAGGGTTTTCCAGAGGGGAGAAAGAAGCCATGGGTAATGTGAAGCAGTGCATCTCACCCAAAAGTCAGTCCTGAAGAACCTGTGTATGCACCGTTTAGTTCCACCTTTAACTTATGTTATGTACAAAAAGCTGCATAAACAATGGTCCATCAGGACCCACTGGGAATGTCACTGATGAAACATTAACCACCTTCCCTCATCATCCTGGCATCTAACCCTCCATGGGGAGGGGGGGGGTGGGGGCTTCCACAGGACAGCTGCCTGAAGTGAAGCCTGGGGGTGGGAGCTCACTTGTCGCGTGTGAGGACCATCTCAGTGAGCCTGATGAGGGCGTCCCGTTCCGGGGAGGGCCTGAGCAGGCTGATCTGCCGGATGGCTTCCCGGCAGTAGCTCTGGGCCAGGTAGTTGGTCTGATCCACACCATCACTCTGAGGGAAGGAGAAACCAGGCGGGTGTATTTTATGAAGCCCTTTTTACATCAGCAGTTGTCACAAAGTGCTTTACAGAAACCCAGTATAAAACCCCAAATAGTAAGCAATGCAGAGGCAGACAACATAACCATAGGACCAATAGAATTTCCAGATTGCTTTTAAAACACACAATTCTCACAAAAGGTAGACATGTGTCGTCCATCTTCATCAACAGCCTTACCTCCAGGACATACTGCCAGGCCCGATCCACGTCTCCAGTGGTGCTGAACCTCCTCATAATCATAGCATGCAGCTCAGGAAACTAAAGAGGAAACGGTAAAATACACTGTCACAGACTACACAGTTAGGCACATACATACCAGTCAGTCACTGTGTTTCAATCTAGAAATAGCTATGTTGGACAGTAACTAGAAGAGTTACTCATTTCCCATATGGGGAGCTAAAGGTTGACTGTTCAACTCTCACAATAAACACACCTGTTGACAGGCAAATAAGACTGGTCCGGTTGCCAGGCCCAGCTTAAGGTCTGTAGCCGAAGGCTTTCCTAGCTGGCTGGCGCATGCTGTGAAGTCCAGCACATCATCCACCAGCTAGGACACACAGAATTAACATTAAGTCAAGTTTAATAACTTCATTCAACTGTAATAACTTCAAATTAAAAGATTATACAACACCCATTCAAGAGGCAAAAGCAAATATCAGAAATGTACCTGAAAGGCGATGCCTACGTTCCTCCCGTACTGAAAGGCTATTTCCTGTACCTCTGGGTCCGAGTTCACCAGAATAGATACCTTGAATGGAAAATGACAGCCAGTCAACACACACCTTTTCAGTTCTGCCCTAGGACTTCCTGGAAGTCTGTTATTATTGTGGAGATAGAACGTACATACTGCTTTACAACTGTTCGCTATAAGACTGGCAGTCTTCTTGAAGCTCTTCTCGAGGTAGTGCTTGAATCTCTCGCTCTCGTTCTCCTTGGAGCCCAGCTGCATGAATTCCCCTGGAACATCAACAAATATGTTAGTGTGAACAGAGACAGTGTTTCCTATACGCTTTGGTAATCTTCAACGTTGATTACTCATTTCCCCTTACAAAATCAGAAGCGTTGCATTACAACAGTCTTAATTGTAACAGGGCGGGTAATGGTGATAAGCAAACAGAAAACTCAAAGTGTAGTTCTGGTAAAGTGTACAGTAACTGAAACAGCCAAGGAAACAGATAAAAATAAACTGTTTGAACTGAAACGGACTGCATATCTTGTGCAACGCAACAACAATACTGCGCAACATACTTGTTTGGGTCCTTACCTCGCACCAGATCCTCTATGACCTGAGACAGCACTGACACCACTGTGTTGTTGCCGATACGGGCCAGAGCCATGGAGGCTGCCGAGAGGATGAAATCTCCAGCTAAAATGGCCTGGGAGAGTTAAGAGAACACATGATTAATAAAACCAAACAGTCATACGATCTCACAACTAGGGTGTATTAGTTTATCATAAGACGCATTACAAACGTTGTTAGTCTTGCATTTTTTTCAAGACTACTTGGGCCATTTCATATGACCATTTCCCTCATTAACATGAACTGCATATGTTGTAGTTGAATAGCTTAGTGTAGTGTGTAATATGACACCATGACTGGCTACTCCTAACAGACAAAACCCAGGTCGGGGGACTCCGCTCACCTTTCGCTCCCCCCACACTTCGTTGATGGTGGTCTTCCCCCTCCGCTTGTCCGAGCCGTCGATGACATCATCGTGGACCAGGCTGGCGGTGTGGATCATTTCAGAGATCATAGCTATGGACCGCTGACCTGGGAGCAGATCTCTACACAGACAGACAGAACTACATAGTCACACCTATTGGTTCAATAGACAATCACTGATAAGGGCAGCCTGAATAAATACTTTTATGAAATGGTTATTGCAATGAAATAGCATGGGCATGACTCATTTCAACTGTAATAGCCTACATCCATCTCCGGCAATGAAGTCATAAACAGCAATCATAGGGTACAGCCTATCTTACCTTTCTAAAAATGTGCATTCTCCCCAGTCACTTGTGCCAAGTGGTTCCTGGTGTGTGTGCTAGATAGATACATTTCATTAGCATAGTTTCTCACCCAAGTCTGCCTCCTGTACACCATTAGGCTACTTACTACCAGGTATGTATGTACCTAGTATCCATACTGCCTACCTAGTTAACTGCACTATACCCAGGATAATATCTTACCCGTCTCTGTTGCTGTGAATATTGCAAGCCCGGGCCATCAGCACCACTATCATTGGTCGGAAGGCCTTGCCCTTCCCGTCAAAGTAGTAGTCACATAAGGACTTCAGCTCTGATTTGGACACAAAAAGCTCCTGTGAAGAACAGAAAAATCACCTTTATTGGGGTTACGTTACTTTAAAAACCAGTCACAGTAGTCTGAACTGGGCAAAGAAGCTAAATGAGACGGAGTTAGAAGCATACGCCACTGTGACCATGATACATGATGACACCAAATCAGGCGACTTACCTTTTTAATATCATCATACAAATGGTTCAAGTCTTTTTGGGCTAGTGTGAACGGGTCCTTCAACTTGGCATCACTGTGTATCCTTTTGCAGCAGCAAGGCTTTTGTGTGGGGTAAAGCAACCTTGATTTGTGCCTACTGTAAAATAAATATGCACAAGTATATATAACAATTATCACATCTATATACAGTGCCAGTCAAAAGTTTGGACGCAGCTACTCATTCAAGGGTTTCTTTATTGTAGAATAATAGTGAAGACTTCAAAACTATGAAATAACACATATAGAATCATGGTAGAAGACCAAGTCCATATTATGTCAAGAACAGCTCAAATAAGCAAAGAGAAACGACGGTCCATCATTACTTTAAGACATGAAGGTCAGTCAATCCGGAAAATGTCAAGAACTTTGAAAGTTTCTTCAAGTGCAGTCACAAAAACCATCAAGCGCCATGATGAAACTGGCTCTCATGAGGACCGCCACTGGAAAGGAAGACCCAGTTACCTCTGCTGCTGAGGATAAGTTCATAAGAATAACTGCACCTCAGATTACAGCCCAAATAAATGCTTCAGAGTTCAAGTGATGGGTTCTGACTTCTAAACTTGAAATATTGTTAAAATCATCAGGTATCCTATGGAAATGAGGAGTGCCACAGTCTGCTTTCTACAGCAGAAGTTACTGGTTATCTGTAGGAGGAATGTATGTGGTGGAGTCAATTAAGCTTGGAATGTATTGAGTAAAGGAAAGGCAATCACATGGTTGCAGTCACTGATAAGGATGGAGAGCTGTGGATTAGTGAGGAATGGGGGCCGCGGTCAGGTTACATTGAGGGAGGAGGAACACTTTATTACCCACATCACTAAATATGTAATGTTTAGAGGGAATATATATATATATAAACACATCTCAACATCAACTGCTCAGAGACTTCGTAAATTAGGCCTTCATGGTCAAATTACTGCAAAGAAACCACTACTAAAGGACACCAATAAGAAGAAGAGCCTTGCTTGGGCCAAGAAACACAAGCAATGGACATTAGACCAGTCAAAATCTGTCCTTTAGTCTGATGATTCCAAATTTGAGATTTTTGGTTTCAACCGCCGTGTCTTTGAGACGCAGAGTAGGTGAACGGATGATTTCCCCTTATGTGGCTCCCACCGTGAAGCATGGAGGAGATGTGATGGTGCTTAGCTTCTGACACTGTCTGTGATTTATTTAAAATTCAAGGCACACTTAACCAGCATGGCCACCCCAGCATTCTGCAGCGATACACCATCCCATCTGGTTTGTGCTTAGTTGGACTATCATTTGTTTTAACAGGACAATGACTCAAAACACAAATCCAGGCTGTGTATGGGCTATATGATCAAGAAGGAGAGTGATGAGTGCGTCATCATATGACCTGGCTTCTACAATCACCCCGACCTCAACCCAATTGAGATGGCTTGGGATGAGTTGGACTGCAGAGTGAAGGAAAAGCAGTCAACAAGTGCTCAGCATATGTGGGAACTCCTTCAAGACTGTTGAAAAACATTCCTCATGAAGCTGGTTGAGAGAATGCTAAGAGTGGGCAAAGGTGCCATCAAGGCAAAGGGTGGCTACTTTGAAGAATACATTTATTTTATTTGTTTATCACTTTTTGGTTACTACATGATTCCATATGTTCCATTTCATAGTTCTGATGTCTTCACGATTACTCTACAATGTAGAAAATAGTCCAAATAAATAAAAACCCTTGAATAAGTAGGTGTCCAAATGTTTGAGTGGTACTGTATATCATATTTCTCTATCTATATAAATTACTGCATATAATATTTCAATCTCAGACTCACCTTGTCAGAATATAGTTGCCTATTGAGGTTGTGTCTTCAGGCCTGGAGGATAGTCTCTGAAATAAATTAATGTCACATATGAATAACCTGAGCACAACAACTTAAGCATATGTAGCCAATCATTTAGTCAGGTGGGCATTTGACAACTTTTCCTCAAGTTACTTACATGATGTCATTGTGAGGTAGCCTAGTTTAGGTTATTCTAGGCTATGAACCACATACTCTTGACCAAGCAATGTAGGCTACCCACTGACAGTTCTGTCTAGTAACAACATGGTAGGATTGGGTGATATTTGGGGAGACCTCTATGATAAGCTACTCCAAATGTTGCAATATCCGATATAATCGTTTTGCTCCGTTAATGACTAGATAAATCCAGACTTTATTATATCGTAAATAAGCAAACAAACTGCAGTCGCGTTCTTATTAAATAATCTTAGTATGGCCCAAAAAAAACAAGGCTTAGGTCATTCACTTCATTTTCAACATATTTGATACAGTCTAACTTCTAAAACTGCACATTGTTTATTTGTGAATTTCAAATTGAGCAGGGTTATTCAACTCTTACCCTACGAGGTCCAGAACCTGCTGGTTATGTGTTCTACCTGATAATTCATTCCACCCACCTGGTGTCCCAGGTCTAAATCAGTCCCTGGTTAGATGGGAATGACGAAAAAACAAAGTGGAGCTGGCTGAGTTTGAGGGGAATAAAGTATAGTCTTCACCATGACGATATATCGTCAGTGTGAAATATCATGATATTATTAGATTTAATCATACATCGGCCAACAACCCAACAACCTAGTGTCCCTTCTGAAATAAAAGAGATAAGCCAGTGAGAAAAATCAAGTGCAAGGCTTGGTACAGTGTAGCCCTGCAATGACATTAATTGTCTTGACCTTTAGCTAAACTGAGAATGCATAACAAACCAGCAAGATATGGCTAGCTAGAAATCCAAACCATCTTGTCATATAGCAACAATCTTTACTGTAACTATATATACAAAACCAATGTCCTTCATAACATATATGTTTTTAGTTCGCTACAACAACTGGGATAAACTGGACTAAACTGGACTAAATCCCAATATAGCTACACCAGTCAAGCTACAACTCATTAATAAGATCAGCTTGCAGATTCTGTGTTATATACTGGTTGACCTTGATTGGGTTGACAGCACTCCCGCCCGGCGAAATCTTGGCACTGACACGGGCGCACGTTACCTACCTCCTTTCCCGAGCCAGCGACGGCCCCCGTTCCTCGCAAAGACAAAGCAGCAAACGTAGCAGACCTTCCATTAAAACCGCATATGGTTTCTAGTACACTTGTACTCGTAGCGCCTGTAGTCCACCTCCAACAGTGCCTCCACGGTATCGCCATGTTCCTCCACACATAGCTGGAAAATATTACACAATATGACGCCGGAAGCGGAAGAACTCAAATTACGTTGATTGACGTCATGACGTTTTAGAAATCAGGAAATATTCGACAGCAACAAACAATCCCTGTTTTGTTGTCTTGTAACCTGCTTTAGTAGAGAGTATGCCACTGTCTCACTGTAAAGTTAATGTCTTATGTGATAGTGATGGTCAGGTGCCGCAAAAAGAGGAATGCGCGAGATAGTTGAGAAACTTGATAGTCTCTTATGACATATGGATCTCATCAGAGAGTTAACTAATGGTGACGTTGTAGCCAGCAATCAGCTGTCAGTTTTGCTAGCTAGGTAATTTTGAGTTGCAATAATGGTTATTTACAGTGCCTCAAGCTATGTTCTTTTAGGTATGGCAAACCTAATCATCATGTCTGCATGTATGGACTATTGTGATACTATTGAAAACTGTCACGGTCCTGCTGACACTATGTCAGACCGACAACACTACATTCATGCTTTCAACTTCAACAAGAGTGTGGAGAAACACTTGCACGATTTGGACCACTTCAAACTATCGTGTAAAAAGCTATTAGGTAAATCCCTCAGAATTGCATTCTTTGTCAACCAAATGCCCAGTAAAGTTTTGACAGTTATTTGCATGATCAGACATATTTGTAAATAACTTTGTTTGACTTTTCTTGCAGAAGCCTTCCCCCTTGACCAAGTGGATGGCATCTTTGTTCGCTCTGTGAAGAACTGCATTTTTTCAGAGTCTGACCCAACCCCACTCAAAGGCCCTCTGAGACTTGCGGCTGTTTCAAAGGTAATTTTGCAAATTACTTCCAGGGACTAGATATTGTCAAGAAATGTGGTTTACAATGGATGTGAATTAACCTAGAATAAGTGTTATAACACTGTCATAACAGCTTAATAGAAGGAGCTACTACATATTCTAATGTAGCTTTGTTTTTCCAGGAGGTCATTGAGGGAATGTTGGGTCTAGATGTTGCAGTGTCCCAGTCAGAGGATTTCCTACAGTACTTCAGTGGTGGTAAACTTTTTTCTGGATCCAGCCCTCTGACACACAGATATGGGGGTCACCAGGTACTGTACCATCTCTATACCATTTTCATCACTTTTTTTTCTGTATCAATTGCTTAGTCCCTCCTAATTCCACATTGAACTTTGAAGAACCTACTTGTTTATGACTAAATACTAGTGATGTTTTCTTTATTCTTTTAGTTTGGCTACTGGGCAGGTCAGTTAGGAGATGGCCGAGCACATCTCCTTGGTGAATATACTAGCAGGTCAGTAGAACTGGGAATGGATACATGACTGCACAGAAGGTTGAGGTTGTAATGACAGCATTTCAACCTGCTTTGCTAGCAGGGTACACATGAGTCATCTTGTGTGTGTTCTTTCACAGAAAGGGTGAAAGATGGGAACTCCAGCTCAAAGGCTCAGAAAAGACTCCATATTCAAGGTCAAATCTACACTTTTATATTTTTATAGACCATGACCAACAGGTGTAACATTTCTAGCCTGACCTAACAGTGAGGCCATATCCCAAATCGACCCCTAGACCCTACGTCCTATGCACTTGTGGAGATATGAGAGGATTTAAGCAATTTGGTAATAGTTCCAGCTTGCTCTCTGATAGGCTAGGAGGAAGTTTTACCGTATTGCTTAGGCCCAACAAATCCTTTCAGATCTCCACAAGTGCGTAGGGTCTAGGGGTTGATTTGGGATTGGGCCCAAGAAAACCTTCTGAGAAAGGTTGTCTGTTGTACTACAGGTCAGGAGATGGCCGAGCTGTGGTCCGCTCCTCAGTCAGAGAGTTCCTGTGCAGCGAGGCCATGCACTTTCTGGGTGTTCCTACTAGCAGAGCTGCCAGGTAACCAGGCCAATGAGCTGCTTTGACTGCTGTCTGTCAAACACTACCCTACCATACAATTGTTTGATACAAGACAGCACTCTGATATACAACTCAAACAAAGTTTTAGCCATAGAGATAGATAAAACTCATCTGTGCCATTATACCATCTGTGACAGCATGGGCAGCGCCATTGATGCTACAACCCATAGGAATCCCCACCCAGTTGTCTACTTGACAACTTTAAAACGGTGGATGATGGCAATGTCCAATATCAATGGCAATGTCCATGCTAAAACGGATTATATCCATGATGAGTACCTATCTCTATGGTTTTAGCTCCCTTTCTCTCTCAAAATAAATCTCACTCCATCCAAAAATCTCAGAAGATAAAAACACAAGACCAAAATGACCCCTTCATTGTTCACAATTCAATGCAGATTTCATTGTTTTAGATTGCTGCCTATTCTCAACAATGTAGTCTATGATTTTCTCAGAAAAAAGCAACTTTTAATATTAACTTGAATCAGAGTCTAGGGCTAATCCATTGGATAAACAATGAAAGGCGAGTGCAGATGGCCTAGATTGCTAACATCAACACACAGAACAGACAGGTAGATACAACAGTAGGGTTGAGTTCAGAGGAAGCTGGTGGGAGGAGCTATAGGAGGATGGGCTCATTGTAATGGCTGGAATGGAATCAATGGAATGGAGTGAAACATTGTGTTTGGTACCATTTCCATGTGTTTGGTACCATTCCATTGGTTCCATTCCAGCCGTTACAATGAACCTGTCCTCCTATATCTCCTCCCACCAGCCTCCTCTGGCCGAGTTCCTGTCCGACTATATGCGCAGGCGTTGCATTGCATCAACCAATTGTTAACTGCCACGTCTTTGACTGTGCAATCGGGCAGCAGGTGGCTATATCATATGATGTGGTTAGCTGATATGTTAAATATCTATCCAAGCGTTATAAGGTCTGGCATGCGTCAGCAATGTTGTCGGGCAGGAACTCAACCTAGGTCTACTCAAGGACCTTTAATGTTATCATTCAGATCACTTCTTCTGTTCCAGCCATCAGCTGTTTCAACATGGTTGAGATCAAATCAAATGTTATTGGTCACATACACATGTTTAGCAGATGTTATTGCGGATGTAACGAAATTCTTGTGTTTCTAGCTCCAGCAGTGAGGTTATATCTAACAAGTAATATCTAACAATTTCACAACAATACACACTAATCTGAAGTAAAGGAATGTAATTAAGAATATATAAATATTTGGATGAGCAACGTCGGAGCAGCATACACTAAGATACAGTAGAATAGAATACAGTATCGACATGATATGAGTAATACAAAATATGTCAACATTATTAAAGTGACTAGTGTTCCATTATAAATGTGAGACTGGACATGTTGACAGTTGCTCAATTGGGTATCATCCTTTTGGTGACAGCTAGGGGTCAAGCATGTTTTGGGTTAAGCTTTGAGTGTGGGATCAATGTAAACTTGGAAGAGGAGGTATGTAGTGTCGTGTCTTTGGCTATTACCGGATTAAGTGATATGACATGCTATTCTATAAAATAATTAATATCACCTGATTGAGCTAATCATGTAAATGTTTTTACTAGAGAGTCGGGCACCACAAAACAATATTTATAGAGCTGTTATCTTCCAAATAAACTCTTAAAGACCTAGTAATATTTTACATCAGTAGCAGTCAAATCAAATCAAATGTATTTATATAGCCCTTCGTACATCAGCTGATATCTCAAAGTGCTGTACAGAAACCCAGCCTAAAACCCCAAACAGCAAGCAATGCAGGTGTAGAAGCACGGTGGCTAGTAAAAACTCCCTAGAAAGGCCAAAACCTAGGAAGAAACCTAGAGAGGAACCAGGCTATGAGTGAAGTCAATATCAATCATCGTCTTAATTCAGTCTCATCTGAAAGTTGTAAATTCTTGGTTATCTGCACAAACCCTGGCTAACAATTTGAATCAGCAATACAAAATTGGGTTTAATTATTTATTTACTAAATACCTAACTAATCACACAGAATTACACATACACATAATTAAATCATAACTTGATTACAAATTACGTCATAAAGGAAAACGTCCCTAGCGGGCGGAACAGATATGACAGCTTGTTACACAAGGGCTGGGTTTGAGGGCTGGGTTTGAGTGAAAGAGCGGGAAGACTGAGGGACACAGGGAGAAGCTGTGCTATCGTAAATACAGTATCTGATGCATTCTCAATTACCGCCCATTTGGAAAAGGAAAATGCAATAAATATTTACTCTGAGCTGCGCTTCGGTAGGTTGGTGGTAGATGGAAGGCCGTGTTGCCAAACCGAGTCCTTTGAAGAATGTCTCTGGTTGTCAATTGTAGTAACGTCGTTGGGTGATAGACGGGATACTCTGTTCCTTCCTAACCCTCGTTGCATCTGCTGTTGCTAACTCAACTCAGCTAGGAGGTATCACTTCTGTAGTGAATAAGAGTTCAAAGTTCATACCATTCGCAACCAAAGCTCACGCTGATGTTGGCTTCGTTCTGTAGTTATTATCTGAACCATTCTGACATAGGACCGTCGTCCTACATCCTCGGAACAAGAGGTTATATTGTCGTCAAGGGTTTATATAGGAAGGGAGAGGAGGGCGTGTTTGACATTTTTTATAGCCCATGTCCCTTCACAGGGGCGGGCCACTGATTGAGCAGAGCCCTGTCTTATGAAAACCCAATTCTCACATTTTAGAAGCTAAATGTCAGATGCGTGAATGAGGACCCAAAAGCGAATTAACAAAACAGAGTTTCTTTAATGACGAAACACACGTAGGCTCAGATGGACAGGCAGATTCCGACAGGACAGGACAAGGTTGCAGCAAACACGACGATAGTCTGGTTCAGGCATGAGTAACACAAACGAGAATCCGACAAAGACAGGAGCAGAAACAGAGAGAGATATAGAGACCTAATCAGAGGGAAAAAGGGAACAGGTGGGAAAAGGGGTGAACGAGGTAGTTAGAGAAGACAAGGAACAGCTGGGGGAAAGAGGGGAAGAAAAGGTAACCTAATACGACCAGCAGAGGGAGACAGGGTGAAGAGAAAGAACAGGAACAGGACACAACATGACAATACATGACAGTACCCCCCCACTCACCGAGCGCCTCCTGGCGCACTCGAGGAGGAAACCTGGCGGCAACGGAGGAAATCGTCGATCAGCGAACGGTCCAGCACGTCCCGAGAGGGAACCCAACTCCTCTCCTCAGGACCGTACCCCTCCCAATCTACTAGGTACTGATGACCACGGCCCCGAGGACGCATGTCCAAAATCCTACGGACCCTGTAGATGGGTGCGCCCTCGACAAGGATGGGGGGGGGGGGGGGGGGGGGAGACGAGCGGGGGCGCGAAGAACGGGCTTGACACAGGAGACATGGAAGACCGGGTGGACGCGACGAAGATATCGCGGAAGAAGAAGTCGAACTGCGACAGGATTAATGATCTGAGCAATACGGAACGGACCAATGAACCGCGGGGTCAACTTGCGAGAAGCGGTCTTAAGGGGAAGGTTCTGAGTGGAGAGCCAAACTCTCTGACCGCGACAATATCTAGGACTCTTAGTTCTACGCTTATTAGCAGCCCTCACAGTCTGCGCCCTATAACGGCAAAGTGCAGACCTGACCCTCTTCCAGGTGCGCTCGCAACGTTGGACAAAAGCCTGAGCGGAGGGGACGCTGGACTCGGCGAACTGAGATGAGAACAGCGGAGGCTGGTACCCGAGGCTACTCTGAAAAGGAGATAGCCCGGTCGCAGACGAAGGAAGCGAGTTGTGGGCGTATTCTGCCCAGGGGAGCTGTTCTGACCAAGACGCAGGGTTGCGAAAAGAAAGACTGCGTAAGATGCGACCAATAGTCTGATTGGACCGTTCTGCTTGACCGTTAGACTGGGGGTGAAAGCCGGAAGAGAGACTGACGGAAGCCCCAATCAAACGGCAAAACTCCCTCCAAAATTGAGACGTGAATTGCGGACCTCTGTCCGAAACGACGTCTGACGGAAGGCCATGAATTCTGAAAACATTCTCGATGATGATTTGTGCCGTCTCTTTAGCAGAAGGAAGCTTAGCAAGGGGAATAAAATGAGCCGCCTTAGAGAACCTGTCGACAACCGTAAGAATAACAGTCTTCCCCGCTGACGAAGGCAGTCCGGTGACAAAATCTAAGGCGATGTGAGACCACGGTCGAGAGGGAATGGGAAGCGGCCTGAGACGGCCGGCAGGAGGGGAGTTACCGGACTTAGTCTGCGCGCAGACCGAACAAGCAGCCACGAAGCGACGCGTGTCATGCTCCCGAGTGGGCCACCAAAAACGCTGGCGAATGGAAGCAAGCGTACCCCGAACGCCAGGATGGCCGGCTAACTTGGCAGAGTGAGCCCACTGAAGAACGGCCAGACGAGTAGGAACGGGAACGAAAAGAAGGTTCCTAGGACAAGCGCGCGGCGACGGAGTTTGAGTGAGTGCTTGCTTTACCTGCCTCTCAATTCCCCAGACAGTCAACCCGACAACACGCCCCTCAGGGAGAATCCCCTCGGGGTCAGTGGAGGCTACTGAAGAACTGAAGAGACGAGATAAAGCATCAGGCTTGGTGTTCTTAGAGCCCGGACGATAAGAAATCACGAACTCGAAACAAGCGAAAAACAGCGCCCAGCGCGCCTGACGCGCATTAAGTCGTTTGGCAGAACGGATGCACTCAAGGTTCCTATGGTCAGTCCAAACGACAAAAGGAACGGTCGCTCCCTCCAACCGCTGTCGCCATTCGCCTAGGGCTAAGCGGATGGCGAGCAGTTCGCGGTTTCCCACATCATAGTTACGTTCCGACGGCGACAGGCGATGAGAAAAATACGCGCAAGGGTGGACCTTGTCGTCAGAGAGGGAGCGCTGAGAAAGAATGGCTCCCACGCCCACCTCTGACGCGTCAACCTCGACAACGAACTGTCTAGTGACGTCAGGTGTAACAAGGATAGGTGCGGATGTAAAACGATTCTTGAGGAGATCAAAAGCTCCCTGGGCGGAAACGGACCACTTAAAGCACGTCTTGACAGAAGTAAGGGCTGTGAGAGGAGCTGCCACCTGACCGAAATTACGGATGAAACGACGATAGAAGTTCGCGAAGCCGAGAAAGCGCTGCAGCTCGGCGCGTGACTTAGGGACGGGCCAATCAATGACAGCTTGGACCTTAGCGGGATCCATCTTAATGCCTTCAGCGGAAATAACAGAACCGAGAAATGTGACGGAGGAGGCATGAAAAGAGCACTTCTCAGCCTTCACAAAAAGACAATTCTCTAAAAGGCGCTGGAGGACACGTCGAACGTGCTGAACATGAATCTGGAGTGACGGTGAAAAAATCAGGATATCGTCAAGGTAAACGAAAACAAAGATGTTCAGCATGTCTCTCAGGACATCATTGACTAATGCCTGAAAGACAGCTGGAGCGTTAGCGAGGCCGAAAGGAAGAACCCGGTATTCAAAGTGCCCTAACGGAGTGTTAAACGCCGTCTTCCACTCGTCCCCCTCCCTGATGCGCACGAGATGGTAAGCGTTACGAAGGTCCAACTTAGTGAAAAACCTGGCTCCCTACAGGATCTCGAAGGCTGAAGACATAAGAGGAAGTGGATAACGATTCTTCACTGTTATGTCATTCAGCCCTCGATAATCTATGCAGGGGCGCAGGGACCCGTCCTTCTTCTTAACAAAAAAAAACCCCGCTCCGGCGGGAGAGGAGGAGGGGACTATGGTACCGGCGGCAAGAGCTACAGACAAATAATCTTCGAGAGCCTTACGTTCGGGAGCCGACAGAGAGTATAGTCTACCCCGGGGGGGAGTGGTTCCCGGAAGGAGATCAATACTACAATCATACGACCGGTGTGGAGGAAGAGAGGTGGCCCTGGACCGACTGAACACCGTGCGCAGATCGTGATATTCCTCCGGCACCCCTGTCAAATCACCAGGCTCCTCCTGTGAAGAAGAGACAGAGGAAACAGGAGGGATAGCAGACATTAAACATTTCACATGACAAGAGACGTTCCAGGAGAGGATAGAATTACTAGACCAATTAATGGAAGGATTATGACAAACTAGCCAGGGATGGCCCAAAACAACAGGTGTAAAAGGTGAACGAAAAATTAAAAAATAAATGGTTTCGCTATGATTACCAGAAACAGTGAGGGTTAAAGGTAGCGTCTCACGCTGAATCCTGGGGAGAGGACTACCATCCAAGGCGAACAAGGCCGTGGGCTCCCTTAACTGTCTGAGAGGAATGTCATGTTCCCGAGCCCAGGTCTCGTCCATAAAACAGCCCTCCGCCCCAGAGTCTATTAAGGCACTGCAGGAAGCTGACGAACCGGTCCAGCGTAGATGGACCGACAAGGTAGTGCAGGATCTTGAAGGAGAGACAGGAGTAGTAGCGCTCACCAGTAGCCCTCCGCTTACTGATGAGCTCTGGCTTTTACTGGACATGAAGTGACAAAATGACCAGCAGAACCGCAATAGAGACAGAGGCGGTTGGTGATTCTCCGTTCCCTCTCCTTAGTCGAGATGCGGATACCTCCCAGCTGCATAGGCTCAGCACCCGAGCCGGCAGAGGAAGATGGTAGTGATGCGGAGAGGGGGGCAACGGAGAACGCAAGCTCCTTTCCACGAGCTCGGTGACGAAGATCAACCCGTCGCTCAATGCGAATAGCGAGTTCAATCAAGGAATCCACGCTGGAAGGAACCTCCCGGGAGAGAATCTCATCCTTTACCTCTGCGCGGAGACCCTCCAGAAAACGAGCGAGCAAAGCCGGCTCGTTCCAGCCACTGGAGGCAGCAAGAGTGCGAAACTCAATAGAGTAGTCTGTTATGGATCGATTACCTTGACATAGGGAAGACAGGACCCTGGAAGCCTCCTCCCCAAAAACAGATCGATCAAAAACCCGTATCATCTCCTCCTTAAAGTCCTGATACTGGTTAGTACACTCAGCCCTTGCCTCCCAGATTGCCGTGCCCCACTCACGAGCCCGTCCAGTAAGGAGAGATATGACGTAGGCGACACGAGCAGTGCTCCTGGAGTAAGTGTTGGGCTGGAGAGAAAACACAATATCACACTGGGTGAGGAACGAGCGGCATTCAGTGGGCTCCCCAGAGTAACACGGCGGGTTATTGATTCTGGGCTCCGGAGATTCGAAAGCCCTGGAAGTGGCCGGTGGATCGAGGCGGAGATGGTGAACCTGTTCTGTGAGGTTGGAGACTTGGGTGGCCAGGGTCTCAACGGCATGTCGAGCAGCAGACAATTCCTGCTCGTGTCTGCCTAGCATCGCTCCCTGGATCTCGACGGCTGAGTGGAGAGGATCCGAAGTCGCTGGGTCCATTCTTGGTCGGATTCTTCTGTCAGATGCGTGAATGAGGACCCAAAAGCGAATTAACAAAACAGAGTTTCTTTAATGACGAAACACACGTAGGCTCAGATGGACAGGCAGATTCCGACAGGACAGGACAAGGTTAGATGAACAGGCAGATTCCGACAGGACAAGGTTGCAGCAAACACGACGATAGTCTGGTTCAGGCATGAGTAACACAAACGAGAATCCGACAAAGACAGGAGCAGAAACAGAGAGAGATATAGAGACCTAATCAGAGGGAAAAAGGGAACAGGTGGGAAAAGGGGTGAACGAGGTAGTTAGAGAAGACAAGGAACAGCTGGGGGAAAGAGGGGAAGAAAAGGTAACCTAATACGACCAGCAGAGGGAGACAGGGTGAAGAGAAAGAACAGGAACAGGACACAACATGACAATACATGACACTAAAATCATATTTCATCCCATCATGAATAATTTCATATTCGAACATTTAAATTGAATGACAATTCCATGTGAATCCGAGAAGTCTGATGTGTAGACTTTCTACTGTAGAGTTTGTCATCTTATCATTGATGAGAATGTCTCAGATGACAACCGAACTGACATCATATTCATTAAGTACCACCGCATATGTTCAATTGTTCGGATTACCAGAATATAGTTCATTTCCCCCCACCTTCTGATGTTCCCAGAATTTCTATGTTAATCAAGGTTTTTGCAAATGTAACATCAGTAGGGTAGAGAGAGGAAAAAGGGGGGAAGAGGTATTTATGACTGTCATAAACCTATCCCCCAGGGTAGTGTTGGTTGCTATGCAGACATTTTTCAGTTTATTCTTTGTTGTAAAATGTGTTGCTTTTATCTCCAAGCCTTATTGTAAGTGAAGAGGCAGTGTGGAGGGACCAGTTCTACAATGGAAAAGTAAAGAAGGAGAGAGGTAAGGGCGTGACAAGATCAGCTGTGTCCTTACTCTCTATCTTAGGGGCAACCTCCCCTTTTGCTACTCAATGTGCAGACTCATGCACACATTGACGTAATTGTACTGTCCTCATAGATTTTTATAGGTTAAATATGTTATTTGGAAGTTCATATTTTTTTAATCAACTGAAGCATGTAAATAATGTGTAACCTAAAAGTATTAAATATTTGTATTTAAAAAAATATATTTTTACAGTATGTTATTTGGAACTGTTGACTGGTTTGACCCAGGGATTTTGACCCGGCTGGACACAGGGATTTTTACATTTTTAGTTATGATACTTCATATTGCAAAGCGTGTGCCAAGCCATGTTTTCTTGCACTAACACTCCCACTTGTCTTTTCTTACTAGCAAGGACTTTGCTGATAGCATCTTTATTGCGGAAAAATGTGCTTACTGTGACATGAGATATGTGGTTGATTAACCTAGCTATCTTAAGATGAATGCGCCAACTGAAAGTCGCACTGGATAAGAGCGTCTGCTAAATGACTCAAATGTAAATGTATATTTCCCTTCCTGCCGTAATCTTTGGATGCTCTCTCCCCAGGAGCGGTTGTCCTGCGGCTGGCCACGTCATGGTTCCGGATCGGATCATTGGAGGTTCTGGCTAAAGCTGAAGAATTTGACCTTTTAAGGTTAGCATACACAGATCTTCTTTTTTGTGAACAACTATTTATTTGACTTATTTCTTTCCTCGTGAAGGGCTCAGATCATAGACAGGTGTGTACACATAATAACATTCAAAATAATACAGAAACAAAGAATTGACATACTGTATCAGAATACACATATTATAAATGGATCACCGTGAAATTGACAGCTGGAGTGTATAGGGAATCTTTCTAACTCTGGACATGAAATGTTTTCATTTTCAGGAAACTGTTGGATTTTGTGATACAGGAGCATTTTCCTTCCATTGATTCAAATGATCCAGGCAAGTATTTGGTGAGTGATGAGAAGTCTATTTTCAATGTTTGTGTTTTTTCTACATTTTCAATAGGCCTATTTTATAATCATGAGGGAAAAACTAAACCTCATTATTAGTTACACTAATGCTCTGTTGAAAAGACCTGTAAAAACAACAGCATACAGTGCCTTCGGGAAAGTATTCAGACCCCTTGACTTTTTCCACATTTTGTTATGTTACAGCCTTATTCTAAAAGTTATGAAATAGTTTTTCCCCTCATCAATCTACACACTACCCCATAATGTCAAAGCAAAAACTTTTTTTTTTTTTGCGGAAACCCCCCCCAAAAAACAGATATAACATTTACATAAGTATTCAGACCCTTTACTTAGTACTTTGTTGAAGCACCTTTGGCAGTGATTACGGCATCGAGTCTTCTTGGGTATGACGCTACAAGCTTGGCACACCTGTATTTGGGGAGTTTCTCCCATTCTTCTCTGCAGATCCTCTCAAGCTCTGTCAGGTTGGATGGGGAGCGTCTCTGCACAGCTATTTTCAGGTCTCTCCAGAGATGTTCAATCGGGTTCAAGTCCGGGCTCTGGCAAGGCCACTCAAGGACATTCAGACACTTCTCCTGAAGCCACTCCTGCGTTGTCTTGGTTGTGTGCTTAGGGTCGTTGTCCTTCGTCCAGTCTGAGGTCCTGAGCACTCTGGAGCAGATTTTCATTAAGGATCTCTCTGTACTTTATTCCGTTCATCTTTCCCTTGAACCTGACTAGTCTCCCAGTCCCTGCCGCCGAAAAACATCCCCACAGCATGATGCTGCCACCACCATGCTTCACCGTAGGGATGGTGCCAGGTTTCCTCCTGATGTGACGCTTGGCATTCAGGCTGAAGTTTTCAATCTTGGTTTCATCAGACCAGAGAATCTTGTTTCTCATGGTCTGAGAGTTCAATTTCGAGTCTCATAGCAAAGGGTCTGAATACTTATGTAAATAAGGTATTTCTGTTTTCGCTTTGTCCTTATGGGGTAATGTGTGTGTATTGCTGAGGAAAATGTTTTATACATTTGTAATACATTTTAGAATAAGGCTGTAACGTAACAAAATGTGGAAAAAGTCAAGGGGTCTAAATACTATTCCGAAGGCATTGTAGCTCACTCTAGGACTGATGTGACTCTATCACGCTGGGCATTGGAAATGAATGACCTGAATACTCAAACAATAAAGTGCCTCTAATTATTTCTGAACCTCTCTTCATCATCTTGGCCAATGGTCTAATTTGCCTTTGAGCTTTGTTAATAATTGACATTTAGGCTTAGATACAGTGGGGCAAAAAAGTATTTAGTCAGCCACCAATTGTGCAAGTTCTCCCACTTAAAAAGATGAGAGAGGTCTGTAATTTTCATCATAGGAACACTTCAACTATGACAGACAAAATGAGAAAAAAAATCCAGGATTTGTAGGATTTTTAATGAATTTATTTGCAAATTATGGTGGAAAATAAGTATTTAGTCACCTACAAACAAGCAAGATTTCTGGCTCTCACAGACCTGTAACTTCTTCTTTAAGAGGCTCCTCTGTCCACCACTCATTACCTGTATTAATCACCTGTTTGAACTTGTTATCAGTATAAAAGACACCTATCCACAACCTCAAACAGTCACACTCCAAACTCCACTATGGCCAAGACCAAAGAGCTGTCAAAGGACACCAGAAACAAAATTGTAGACCTGCACCAGGCTGGGAAGACTGAATCTGCAATAGGTAAGCAGCTTGGTTTGAGGAAATCAACTGTGGGAGCAATTATTAAGAAATGGAAGACATACAAGAACACTGATAATCTCCCTCGATCTGGGGCTCCACACAAGATCTCACCCCGTGGGGTCAAAATGATCACAAGAACGGTGAGCAAAAATCCCAGAACCACACGGGGGGACCTAGTGAATGACCTGCAGAGAGCTGGGACCAAAGTAACAAAGCCTACCATCAGTAACACACTACGCCGCCAGGGACTCAAATCCTGCAGTGCCAGATGTGTCCCCCTGCTTAAGCCAGTACATGTCCAGGCCCGTCTGAAGTTTGCTAGAGAGCATTTGGATGATCCAGAAGAAGATTGGGAGAATGTCATATGGTCAGATGAAACCAAAATATAACTTTTTGGTAAAAACTCAACTCGCCGTGTTTGGAGGACAAAGAATGCTGAGTTGCATCCAAAGAACACCATACCTACTGTGAAGCATGGGGGTGGAAACATCATGCTTTGGGGCTGTTTTTCTGCAAAGGGACCAGGACGACTGACCTGTGTAAAGGAAAGAATGAATGGGGCCATGTATCGTGAGATTTTGAGTGAAAACCTCCTTCCATCAGCAAGGGCATTGAAGATGAAACGTGGCTGGGTCTTTCAGCATGATAATGATCCCAAACACACCGCCCGGGCAACGAAGGAGTGGTTTCGTAAGAAGCATTTCAAGGTCCTGGAGTGGCCTAGCCAGTCTCCAGATCTCAACCCCATAGAAAATCTTTGGAGGGAGTTGAAAGTCCGTGTTGCCTAGCAACAGCCCCAAAACATCACTGCTCTAGAGGAGATCTGCATGGAGGAATGGGCCAAAATACCAGCAACAGTGTGTGAAAACCTTGTGAAGACTTACAGAAAACGTTTGACCTCTCTCATTGCCAACTAAGGGTATATAACAAAGTATTGAGATAAACTTTTGTTATTGACCAATACTTATTTTCCACCATAATTTGCAAATAAATTCATTAAAAATCCTACTATTTTCTGGAATTTTTTTCTCATTTTGTCTGTCATAGTTGAAGTGTACCTATGATGAAAATTACAGGCCTCTCTCACCTTTTTAAGTGGGACAACTTGCACAATTGGTGGCTGACTAAATACTTTTTTGCCACACTGTACACTACTTAACTACTACTTACCGGATCAATGATCTAAGTATATAATGCTCAAACATTAAATATTTTATACTGAACATGTGTCAATCTGTATATTTTTGTGCATGCTGATTTTTGTTGTGTGTGGCCTCAGATATTTTACTCCAGGGTTGTGAATGAGACCGCTCACCTCATTGCCCAGTGGATGTCTATTGGCTTTGCGCATGGTGAGTGGTACTTCTTATGACAAATTACTGCACTTCAGAAAAATAATGCACTTGAATCCAATCAAATTTGATATTGGCGTTATCGGTCACAATTACGATATTAGGAGCAGTTTATAAGTCCAAATACACTCTTCTTAGTGATTTATGAGTAATACGAATCTGTGAAATGGCACTATTCTAACATGCAGTATGCACACAATTCCATTCTGTTCACACTGTACGGTGGTTAACTTTTGTGTTTTATATAGTATTTCATTACCCTAACAGGAGTATGCAACACTGATAACTTCAGCCTACTGTCTATCACGATTGACTACGGACCGTTTGGCTTTATGGAAGCCTACAACCCAAGTATGTACATTCATGCATATACTGCCCTTTCCGGACATATTGATATCTAATGTTATTCATATTGGCCCACTGTTTCTGTCATTTTGTACCTACAGGTTTCTATTTCTTTTTCATATGTTGAACAGAATGCCTGTTGGTAGCCGATTTGTTTTTACAGTAGCGAAGAAGTGAAGAGAAGCCTTCATATCACTTATTTTGATTAAAGCTGACTTTAGCTTACTCATGGATACCATTTTTATGTCTCTGCATTCAGTATGAATGAAGTTAGAGGTAGTTTCGCGAGCCAATGCCAACTAGTGTTAGCGCAATGACTGGAAGTCTATGATATCTACAAACACGCTAGCAGTTACCATACGCGTGTAACTAGCGTTAGCGCAACGACTGGAAGTCTATGGTAACTGCTAGCGTGTTTGTAGATATCATAGACTTCCAGTCATTGCGCTAACACTAGTTAGCATTGGCTCGCGAAACTACCTCTAACTTCATTCATACTGAATGCAGAGACATAAAAATGGTATCGATGAGTTTATCTGGCTCTGGGGAGGTGGATATGAATCCCGAAGTACCCCTTTAATGTTTAGGTATCACATATCATGTAAGCTTTAATCAAATAAGTGATGAGTAGTGTGCAGGTTTATTTTTTCTTTGAAGAGGTCGTAATTTTACCACACACCTGCAATGAGAAGTGCTTTTTGGAATTTGAATCACTAGTGTTGAAGTAGGAAGCTGATATTTTCAGATTTTGTCCCCAACACATCTGATGAGGAGGGGAGGTACAGTATCGGAGCTCAGGCCAATGTTGGTCTGTTCAACCTGGAGAAACTCCTAGAAGCCCTAACTCCAGTGCTGACCATAGAACAGAGGCAAGGGTAAGCATGGGAAGGGTTATACGAACTGTTCTGACAAGTATAACCCCAATTTATTTTTAACCAATTCTGAAATGTGATATCGGTTTGCACGTCAGAAAAGTACATCATTACTTTCCCATGACATTTGTTTGTCAGAGGATGTTGGGGAGTGTACACTGTGACAGTACATTGTTTTTTTTTTGTTTTTTTAAGGGCTGGGCTAGTACTGAAAGGATACCCACATATATACCAGATGAGGTAATTTATCTCCCTCTCTCTCTCTCTCAATTTCTCTGTGTGCATTTGAATATGTTTGTAAGTTTCCTTTTTCCTCCAAATATTATGTTCAACTTTATCATTCCAGGTTTCACAAACTGTTCAAGGCAAAGTTAGATTTACTTGGCGAGGAGGAGGAGGATGAATATCTCATTGCATTTCTGCTTAAGGCAAGTGGTTCATTGCTCTAAGATTCCGTGTGTGTGTGTGTGTGTCCATCTCTGACCCTGTGAGTAACCCTTTGACCTGATGTTGGAATATTGTCCCTGTCCAGTGCATTTTATTGGCTGTCTTTCTCTCTCTCCTGTGTCTCTGATTGGCTTCATCCTCCTCAGCTGATGGAGGAGACAGGTGCAGACTTCACCATGACCTTCAGACAGCTGAGTGAAGCCTCAATGCAGCAGCTTCACAACATGTCCAACTTACAGGTCATACATATTGCTTATTAACCCTCTACAAACAATCACAAGAGAATATACTACTGACTAACAACTACATTATAGGGGTAATCTGCAATTGCTACATCCATTTTTGGACTTTTTAAATTAGATATATATATATAGCCATTGATTCCTGAAGATGCGTTGTTTTTCAATTTGCAGATTGCCCCTTAAAGAACTAAAGTCCTCTCCTCTTTCATCCCTGTTAGGTGATGTGGGCCCTGCAGAACCTGGCTTCGCATAAGATGTACCCCGAGTGGGTCAGCATGTATCTGCATAGATTAAAAAGGTATGTACAATAGGAATGCACTGTTATCATACATTTGGTTAATATGCTTTTTATGACCTTAGTTTCTCCCAAATATTCTGATGACTCATTACTCAACTGTGTCCCATATTTGGGGGACTTTGAGCAGTTCTGCAACGCTTCCAACTGACATTTCGGGTTACAAAACGCTCTGTGAACGTCGTTGGGTCCCATGTTTTAAAATAGTGCCGATATTGTACCGTCACTAAGTATGATCATATTTATTTTAGTTAAGAAATGTGAAATCTTCTAGTAAGTGGTTTGATTGGTACTATATTTTGAAAGCATTTGTCATTTCTAGCCCCATTGCCCAACTTTTGTTGAATTGGAAGAATTTTTATGATTTTTCATATTATTGATGCAATGTCATTGAGCTTGTGTCCTCTAAAGTGGGTACACCTCAGCAATGTATAACTTTTTACCAGAAAGGAGAGTTCCAGACCCTTCTAAAACTATGCAAAATTACCAGTTATTGTTTATGGCCATTCAGGAAAAGTAATTACATTTGGGTATGTCTCTTTAGGGCAAATGTTTTATTTCTGCCTATCATTTAACTGGCTCGATTAACATTAGTCTCACAGATTCATGGCATAATGTCAGATGATTGATTCTTTGTTTTTAATGGCTCAGGCAGGGAGGTGATTCTGATGAGGATCGTCAACACAGGATGAAAAGTAAGCAGTCGCCTCGGGAACGCCGACAGATTGACCCAATAAGCACGCTCCAGTCCTCTGACTGATTATGCAGTCCTCTCCTACTGAATAAGGGCAAGGAAGAAAGGGGACCTTTGCAAATAATCTTGTTTGTTATTGAGTTTGTTGCTTGGTAGAACGAAATAAACCATTTACATCTGAGATGATCAAACTTTCCACAGGGATCAATCCCAGATACGTGCTGCGAAACTGGATGGCAGAGTCTGCAATACGGAAGGCTGAGGGGAATGATTTCTCAGAGGTAAATTGTTTGAACTACATTGAAATACAGGTTGTATTGTACGTAGGATGCAAACAGGCAAAACATTAGTACTTGATTCTGCCACTATTTTGCACTGGACTAAAACAGTACCTGCCACATTTAAAACAACCATAAGGTTACCTTTACTTACTATGTACTCTGATCAATAGGTGGAGCTGCTGCAGCGGATACTGGCACAACCCTACCTCACACAGGACGCAGCAGAGGAGGCTGGTTATGCAGCACAACCCCCATGGTGGGCCCAGGGGTTAAATGTCAGCTGTTCCTCATGAGGGATGCCTCTGCCCCAATGACAGGACATATATTTGCAGTGTATTCAGAATGTGTTCAGTGCAAAACATTTCTCTTGAACACGTCGTTCAGGATAACCAGTATCTGCATTGTTTAGCAGCCAATGTTTGGCTTTTCACAATTATCTTTCTAGCTATCGTGGTGGAACTATACATTTAGTTCAGTGCACAAAAAAAAACATTCATGCAACTGCTGGATGACCAGAACCCTGATTGCTGACCTCATGTGATTCAAGATAAAGGAAAAGGCACAGATGCAATTTTGCAAACACAAAATGTAATGACATTTCATTTATAATACAGTCATGCTGAGCAACAGTACCCTTTCATTTTTTTTTAGAAAACAGTCTTGCTCCCCTCCAAGGCGCATTTAAACAGTAATACTCTAGCCTTGAGGAAATGCTTCCACTTTTCAACCTCATCCATCACCATACCAGTCTGTCTATATGTATGAAAACTGCATGTGTCTACATTCTGTGGTTATTAAACAGATATGGGTCCATTTTTTAAATTATACCCTATGACAGATTAGAGTGAATCTTAAGCATTTGATAGTGTAAAACGTATTTTCCCTTTTGCTATTTTCAAAATACACCCCGCCCCCTAGGGAATTTGGTGCCATGTGGGACTTAGCCCTTTACCAGCAAATGTTATTGAACACAAGGTGTATAGGTACTTTGTAGAAAATACAAATAAAAAGAGGGCAGAAGCTCCCGCTCACAGTCCTCCCAAGTATACACAATCAAATGTGAGTAATTTATTGCTCAGAATATACTAAATTCTGTGTAAAGTGTTTACCAAATCACTGAGCCATAATTTGGTAGAGAGAACTTCCTTTTTTTCCAAAATGAGATACACTTGTTGGGGCTTGGTTAATCTGTTTAGGGTTTGAGACTCCCAGTATGATCAGAGGCAGGTCTGGGTCAATTGAAGTCTCCAGAAATTCAGAGAGGATCCTAAAAATTCCAGACCAATAACCATGCAGGTTAGAGAATAGGACAAAGCAGTGGAGTAATGTACCCTCCACAGCATGACATATCACATAGGGGAGGTATCAGGAAATAGCCTATGCAGCTTAGTTTTGGAATAATGTAATCTGTAAGATCTTGAAATGTATCAGACAAGATCAAGGTACTTGAGCAGGTGTGGCCATCCTCCCAGTCTGCAACAGAAATGACAGTGGCTAGTTTTTCCTCCCATTTTGCCTTATTGGCATCCGTTTAGGGTGTGATTATTATTTGACCATGCTGGTCATTTATGGACATTTGAACATCTTGGCCATGTTCTGTTATACTGGCCACCCCTCATAGCCTGGTTCCTCTCTAGGTTTCTTCCTAGGTTTTGTCCTTTCTAGGGAGTTTTTCCTAGCCACTGTGCTTTGACACCTGCATTGCTTGCTGTTTGGGGTTTTAGGCTGGGTTTCTGTACAGCACTTTGAGATATCAGCTGATGTAAGAAGGGCTATATAAATAAATGGTGTTTGAAAAGTCAGACGAGATATGTTTGGCTGTGTGGTTGGACATATTTTGATACATCCATCAAACATGGAAGGTTTAGCATTTTCAAATGTAGGTAGATGTTTTAAGAGGAATTTGTAGGTATCAGCAAAAGTTATTTCTGGGAAGATTATAGGTTCCCTCAGCAAATCAGAGGCCAAGGTCATGTGTGTATATTACACACACCCCCTAAAGTTGACACCTACTCATTCCAGGTTTTTATTTTTTTAAACAATTTTCTACATTGTGGAATAGTGAAGACATCAAAAATATGAAATCATGTAAGCAAAAAGTGTTAAAAACAAAATATATTCTTCAAAGTAGCTATCCTTTGCATGCTATTGGCATTCTCTCAACCAGGTTGAGGTAGTCACCTGGAATGCATTTCAATTAACAGGCGTGCCGTAAGTTATTTTGTGGAATTGCTTTCCTTGAACCAATCAGTTGTGTTGTGACAAGGTAGGGGTAGTATACAGAAGAAAGCCCTATTTGGTAAAGTCCATATTATGGCAAGAACAGCACAAATAAGCAAATAAAACAGTCCGTTACTTTATAACATGAAATACTTGGAAAGTTTCTTCAAGTGCAGTCGCAAAAACCATCAAGCGCTATGAAACTGGCTCACATGAGGACCGCCACAGAACAGACCGAGTTACCTCTTCTGCAGAGGATAAGTTGAGTTAACTGCACCTCAGATTGCAGCCCAAATAAATGCTAGAGTTCAAGAAACAGAACCATCTGACCGTTAACTGTTCAGAGACTACATGAAATCAGGCCTTCATGGTTGAACTGCTGCAAAGACACCACTACTAAAGGACACCAATAAGAAGAGACGTGCTTGGGCCAAGAAGCTGGAGCAGACTTTAGACCTGTCGAAATCAGTCCTTTGGTTGGATGAGTGATTCCAACCGCCATGTCTTTGAGACGCAAAGTAGGTTAACAGATCTCTGCATGTGTAGTTACCACCGCAAAGGACTGAAGTCTGATGGTGCTTTGCTGGTAAGTCTGATTAATTTAGAATTCAAGTCTGACGAAATCAGTATGGCTACCACAACATTCTACAGTGATAAGCCATCCCATCTGGTTTGCACTTAGTGGGACTATCATTTGTTTTTCAACAGGACAATGACCCAGTACACCATCAGGCTGTGTAAGGGCTTTTTGACCAAGGAGAGTGATGGTGTGCTGCATCAGCCGACCTCAACCCAATTGAGATGGTTTGGGATGAGTTGGACCGCAGAGTGAAGGAAACGCAGCCAACAAGTGCTCAGCATGTGGGAACTCCTTCAAGACTGTTGGAAAAGCATTCTTCATGAAGCTGGTTGAGTGAATGCCATGAGTGTGCAAAGCTGTCATCAAGGCAAAGAATGGCTACTTTGAAGAATCTCAAATATTGATTAATTTAACATTTATGTTACTACATGATACCATGTATTATTTCATGGTTTTGATGTCGTCATCATCTCTACAATGTAGAAAATAGTACAAGTAAACAAAAACTCTTGCATAAGTAGGTGTCCAAACTTAACTGGTACTGTATACACATGTACACAGCCCTTTACTGTCCCCATGGAGAAGCAAACCAAGACAAGCACTGTAGTCAAGTGTTTATTGTACATTTCATAAATAGTGAGTACATACATGGTGAGCTTTAAGAGTTAATTCGTAAGTGTAGAGGATAACAATAAAAGTGCATTTACTTCACTTGTTACAATGTGCACGTGAAAAAAATTAGCATCTTGTGTCTTTTCTGTGAAGTCCTGAGGGGGGAATAAAATGTTGCAATTTAACAGAAAGGCAACATAACATTTCAAAAGCTGCTAAAAGTGTTTTGCACACAGTACAGCAGGGTTTTTTACAGTAGAGGACTACCTTGTGATTGAGAAATGCGTTTCTTCTGTTTAATCAAGTCTCTGGGTCCGAGCTTAATATTACTTTCAGTGTTGTCAGGGTTGGACAAAGCCGCTTTCCACAACTTCTCTGTAGGAACAAAATGAAAGGGCCATTAGTCAAACATTTCAACGCAAATGTTCAAATAACCTTAAATATAGCAACTGTCAAATGTTTTAAATGCTCTATGCAACCAATACAGGCTAAAACTGGTTTACACATTACATCAATAATGCTTTGGGCTTACCTTGAGATTTCTGTGCCGCGAGGTAGCATTGGTCCTGGTCCTGGTTTCTCCATTTGTCCTGAAGTGGGACAGAGACGCACACGCCAAGGTTCTCCTCATTTCGCTCCCTGATGACATCGCCATGGGGATGGCGGCGCGGCCCCCCCAACACAGCAGCGGGGGGCCGATGGGGCTCTTCACAGGAACAGTTCTTCTCCCTCAGTTTTGAGTGTGGACCCATGGGACACTTCTGGATGGATCAAGAATGTATTTGACCACTTAAAAAAAGGTGCACTGCAGAAAAGGCACCACATTTCCAGTGGTGTAAAGTACTTAAGTAAAAACACTAAGTCCTACTTATGTAGTTTAGGGTATTTGACAACTTTTACTTCATTACATTCCTAAAGAAAGTCATGTACATTTTACTCCATCCATTTTCCCTGACACCCAAAAGTAATCATTACATTGACAGGAAATTGGTCCAATCATGCTTGTTTAGAGAACATCCCTACTACCTCAGATCTGCCAGAATCCCTAAAGACAAATGCTTAGTTTGTAAATTATGTCTGAGTGTTGGTGTGCCCCTGGCTATCTGTAAATAATTGTTTGCTTAATAAGGAATGTGAAGTGATATATACACTTTGATACTCAAGTATATTTTAAACACAATACTTACTCCATTTTACCAGGTGACTTTCACTTTTACTCAAGTCATGACAATTGGATACTTCTTCCAACCACTGACCATTTTCTGGTTGCTAAAATTCTAATAGTTTGCCTAAATTCAGTTTGACGAAAACAAGCAAGTATAGTGTGGAGAATCATAGCACCATTAAAACAAAGATGTGGTATTTTCAGCTGGTGTATAAAACAGGAAGTAAAAAACAAACTTAATGGAAGCATAGAAAGTGTATAGGTTGGCCCTAGTCAAAAGTAGTGCACTATATCAAATAATGTGTCATGTACAACAGTGTGCAGTACTTGCCTCAGAGTGGCGCTTCATGGAGGACTGAGGCCTCCTGGGGTCCCTCAGTTTGGGCCCCGGTCCTGCCCGACAAGAACTGTTAGGTAGATTGATATTTCATGTCATTACGGCAGGAACATTTCATGTCAAACCAGCAGCAGACAAAAATACTAATTGAGAGCTTGGGACAATAAGGTTCTGTCTGCAAAGCGACAATTGAAATCATTGGCTTTAAAGTTCTAACCCCACCTTGGTTTGAATGCTGAAAGCAATTTCTCATCTTGTGTTCTTTTCAGCTTGACTTGGGGTATTTAGAGTACTGTGTATGTAGAGAACATTGAACATGACAAGGCTCTGTACATATGCTATGTACAAATGCAGATTGAACCTTAGTCCCAAGTGCAACATACTGTACAAGGCATAATCCAAAGTCCGAAAGCATAGAATGTGCCATGCCACAAACAATACCTGTTCTCAGAGGTCTCACCCTCCGTCTCTTCGTTTTGTGGTCCGCTGGGAACATCTGAACCGGAACCTTTCCTCGTTACCCGCCTCCGGGCAAGGCTTTTGCAGGCTGCACAAGTCTGGGCTAGGATATATTCCTCCCATGGTGGAATGGGGACCCCTTGTCGTTTTACAATCAGAGCATCCAGGCCTGGTCCTGGACTGCCAGGTCTCTTGTTCACTCTGCATTTTGTCGTCAAACATCTGGCACAGATGCGCTCCCTTTTGTGGCCACCAGGGGTCACCGTGTTCACATTGAAGGTCCGGTTAGCACAGAACTCTTGATCAGAGTGGCTCCTCCTGTCAACCTTGTCTCCGGGTCTGCATCCCTCTCCCTTAAGCCTGAGTGGAGCGGTTGTAGTGACTGAAACACGAGGATCTTTAGGCTCTTGGTCATGGTTTGGTTTCCGTTTGGGGCTAGACACCTTAAGTGGGCTGCCTCTGAGGATCTTGCGCTGCTCCTCAACATCAGAAGGCATCTTGCTGTGATAGTAGACGTTGCCAAAGTCGCCCAGCCAGCTAGTTGAGGGACGGTACGTGGGTAACCTCCCAAAGGAGGTATCCTGATGATCAAGGTCACTCACCGCACCCCTCTTTTGACTGGTCTCTGGAGACTTGGGCGCATTGTCCGTTTTGTTAGGACTGGATATTGCAGGTACCTCCATCACATTGGGGACCATCTCTGCCAATAAAACATTTTCATTCGAAGGGCTCTCCGCAATGGGGACTCCCTCCACTAGAGAGACCACCTCAGCTATGGGGACCTTCTCCGCCCCAGGGACCTCAACCGTGGGGACCTCCTCCACCATGGGGACTTCCTCCACCATGGGGACTTCCTCCACCATGGGGACTTCCTCCACGACCACAGGGCTCAGTGCCTCCCTGTGTGGCTCCATCAGGCCCTGCTGGATCATAAACTCTGCTGAGGGGACGTACGGTGCCAGAGACGCCGACCACACAGACGCCTCAATCTTCCTCAGCTCTTCTAAGTACTCCATGTCAAAGGGCAGGTGGAGGATCTTAAAATAGACACTCTTGGAGCCGTTCCCACTCAGTTCTCCGTCATCACTTGTAAATTGAGGAGCATCTGCAGTGTGGCTTTGGACCACCACTCTGTAGTCCATATCGGATTCAGAATTCCCTGGTCGTTCGGACAGTGTTTTCGCCATGAATGCGTTGCAATCGTCAAGAGCAAGGAAGTTATCTGGTCTGCCACTCGAGCATGCTCCCTCCATTAGAAGTATATCCGTGCAGGCTTGCTGGAGACACTGATCCCCCTCCTCCCCAACCAAACCCATCCCCTCCTGGCCATGGAGCATCCTGCCCTGTGAGACCTTGTGGTGGTGGAGGGAGGAGGAAGAGCAGAGCTGTACCAAGTCTTCATCGGTCGCAGACACGCTGTGGGCGGTGCACAGTTCAGATGTCTCATGGGAGTGGAGGATATTTAACCCTGTGGGCGTGCTGCGGCACTCCAGCCTCAACTCCTCCACCTAAGATAAAAGATAGGATGGTATTTTGTCAGTTTACACAAATTTGCCTTGCGTCATAAACTCATTACAAGACACAGAAAATATAGAGAAACAGAACACCAGGAACAGTACAGGGGATAAATATGAATGACAAATTCACATCACCTCTGTCTGGAACACAAAGCTGCCCTTCTGGGGTGCAGCAGACCTGGTGGAAATAGGAGTGTTGTTGGGGGTGGGTGCCAATACAACATCCTCGTAAGCTGCTGATTTAGACATCACCTCCTGCACAGCAGAGGCTGGGGATAGTGACTGGGCAGCTGTGCAACTGGTGTCGCTGCCAGATTCAGAGTTGGTTTGGACATTACTTTTCATAGACGAGTCAGCATTAGAGAGTTTGGGGTCAGAGCGTGCTGCTCCTAATGTGGGCTCAGTCTGTACCTAGGATAAAAGGGGAATATTGTCTTAGTACTGCTGTATACAAAATAAACACTGAATTAAGATGTGCAACATAATACATATAGGTACATTGTACATATGGATAATGTGCAGCCACAGTGCCTTCGGAAAGTATTCAGATCTGTTGACTTTACAACCCTTTTCTAAAACGGATTAAATAAAAATACTCCGCAATCTACACACAACACCCCATAAAAAAGCAAAACCTGGTTTAGAAATGTTTGCTTTATTAAAAAAAACATTTACATAAGTTCAGACCCTTTGCTATGAGACTCAATTTGTGCTCAGGCGATTCCAGTTTCCATTGATCATCCTTGAGATGTTTCTACAACTTGATTGGAGTCCACCTGTGGTAAATTCAATTGACTCGACATTTGGAAAGGCACACACACCTGTCTATATAAGGTCCCACAGTAGACAGTGCATGTCAAAGGGAAAGCCAAGCCAAGAGGCCAAAGGAATTGTCGGTAGAACTCCGAGACTGGATTGTGTCGAGGCACAGATCTGGGGAAGGGTACCAAAACATTTCTGCAGCATTGAAGGTCCCAAGAACAGTGGCCTCCATCATTCTTAAATGGAAGTTGGGAACCACCAAGACTCTTCCTAGAGCTGTCCACCCAGCCAAACTGAGAAATCAGGGGAGAAGGGCCATGGTCAGGGAGGTGACCAAGAACCCGATGATCCCCAAAAGAGCCCCAGAGTTCCTTTGTGGAGATGGGAGAAGGACAACAATTTCTGCAGATAGCGCGCTTGGAATTTGCCAAAGGGAACCTAAAGGACTAAGACCATGAGAAACAAGATTCTCTGGTCTGATGAAACCAAGATGGAAAACGTCGGCCTGAATGCCAAGCGTCACATCTGGAGGAAACCAGGCCCCATCCCTACAGTGACGCATAGTGGTGGAAGCAGCATGCTGTGGGCATGTTTTTCAGCAGCAGGGACTGGGAGACAAGTCAGGATCGAGGGAAAGATGAAGGAGCGAAGTACAGACAGACTTAATGAAGTCCTGAGCGCTCTGGAGCAGGTTCTCAGACTAGAGGGTGAACCTTCGCCCCAATAGGACAACGACCCTAAGCACACAGCCAAGACACCGCATGAGTGGTTTCTGTACAAGTCTCTGAATGTCCTTGAGCTGCCCAGCCAGAGCCCGGACTTGAACCCGAGCGAACTACTCTGGAGAGACATGAAAACAGATGTGCAGCAATGCCCCCCATCCAACCTGACAGAGCTTGAGGGGATCTGCAGCGAAGGCAGACACTCCCAAAAAACAGGTGTGCAAAGCTTATAGTGTCATACGTAAGGCTGTAATCGCTGCCAAAGGTGCTTCAACAAAGTTGAGTAAAGGGTCTGAATATTTTTGCAAACGTAATCTTTTTATAAATTAGCAAATATTTCTAAAAACACTGTTTTGCTTTCTTATGGGGTATTGTGTGTAAATGGTAAAAAAAATAGTCAACTTTAGAATAAGGTTGTAATGTAACAAAATGTGGAGAAAGTCAAAGGGTCTGAATACTTTCCGAAAGCACAATACCTCAGAGTTGATCATCTCCCTGCTGGTGGCTGGGGCATTGTGCTGGTAGCGGAACCTGTGGGCATCAGTCATAGACATGTATCCATTATTATTAGTATGTATGAGGTGATTTGAGGTAGCATCTAAAAAGCTTTGACATATGAAGGTGTTAATGCATTGTATGGTATACTGATGTTTCAGAATTCTTTGTTTGGTCTATTTCACACAATCATTGGCTTGGCATACGACATTGGTAATGAAAGCAATGTGAACTTATATAAAATACTACAAACAACCTGCGTGCATGGTAAGCCATGGTCTGTGGGTAGTGGGTAGTGTGGTAGTGGGGGTTGATCATACGCCTGTAGTCCGCCAGGTGGAGCTGAGAGTGGGGTAGGATGTAACCCGGAGGCTCCATGTAGGGACTGGGCTGGAAGGGACTCGGCATCATCATACCATAACCTCCTGACAAATAGATTTTAATTCAAACATGGTGTCCAGCTTTATTTTAAGTGACAATTCAACTAACACATAACCTACATGACACTTAAATCTGTAAAGTGTTAACGTGGACCTTCTAGACCCTGGTCAAAAGTCGTGTACTATGTATAGGTATGTGTGCCATTAGTGTAATAATAGGGTGCCATTTAGGAGGTCAATACCTCCATGGTACTTACCCATCCCAGGGAAGCTGCAGTAAGGGTTGTATGGCATGGGCCACTGATAGGGTAGAGCAGAGGGGTAAAGCTGGGAAGGGAATGGCTGGGAAGGGAATGGCTGGGAAGGGAATGGCTGGGAAGGGAATGGCTGGGAAGGGAATGGCTGGGAAGGGAATGGCTGGGAAGGGAATGGCTGGGAAGGGAATGGCTGGGAAGGGTGTATGTAGAAGAATGGTCTGCTGTGCTGGATGTGGTGATGGGGCTGCTGGTGCTCAAATGACAAAGTAGATTTTTTAAATATTCACAGGATACATATTAGTGTACACAGTTCAATGACATTCTCTTGCCTTGGGTGTATTTAGTCAGATTCCGTTGCGCAACATTGTGCAAGCGGCAGGTAGCCTAGTGGTTATAGCGTTGGACAAGTAACCGAGCTGACAAGGTAATAAATAATCTGTCATTCTGCCCCTTTGAGAAGAACAATGAACGGAGCAGAACTGACTTGCCTAGTTAAGGAAAAGGTCAAATAAATAGTCGGTTGCAAAATGTTAAAAACCGTTATTTGTATAATAGAATCATGCATTTGCAGGACATTATCTTTTTGGAGTACTGTTCCCACACAGAATTCGATTAACAAATACATCCCAGTTAATTTGTGACAGGTGGGATTGAAACCCTGAATGGTAATCCTGTTGTATTCATTAGTTTGATTCCATTCTAAAACATTTAGTTGCAAATGTTTTTCAACAGAAAACATTTGTTTACTCTAAACTAAAGGAACAAAGCGGGGAGGCCTACCAGAGGTGTGTGTACTCATTACAGATTGACGCAAAACATTGTAAAGCGAAAACGAGTTTGTTGGACAAATTTAATTATGTCCCCCCTTGTTTGCGCAGTTAGTTTCCATTGCAATAACGATTACGGAATTTGTCCAATTTAAAATGTTGTAAAAGGTTTTACATTGAGTTTAGCAACGGACTAAGACTAATGACTATACCCAAGTCTCACAAGGGAGGAACTTCGTAACTATTAACACAGAAGGAAATTCCAACAAACATCCGCTACATTCACTTGCAATAAATGCTTACTTGCTGGTGTGGGGGCTGGTCCTCGGGACGTGGAACTCCGTAAGGTCCAGGGTGACCTGGGTGTCGGGGGCCCGGGCCCGGTTGAGGTCCATGGGCTGGATTGGGCCCACGAGGGCCCGCTCCAAATGCATGCTGTGCTGTAGACGCGGTTGTTTCCATATCTGTAGGAGAATTAAACAAAACGCAGGGTGAAGAGTTGGACATTTCCTACACAATTCAGTTCCACTTCCTCATCTCATCAATCAGTGTTGGTATTTTCTACAGTTTACCATGTATATTTGTTTGACTGAATTGTCAAAGGCTTTTGAAAGTATGTCTAAGCACACAAAGGCTTTAAGAACACTAAGCTCTTTAAATTATTACGCTAAAATTGGGGGGGAGAGGCAGGCAATGAACAGATTTTACGTACTCGCAAAACGAATATAACTATCTAGGAACCAGTATGCAGGCGTGATGGGAATTAAATAGGGAATTGAAGAGGGTTGGGCCATTGACCACGTTTTGGATATATTTTTTTAAAGAACCGATGAGCTGTACTAATTATACAAGGTGCACCTGATTCCGTTCACCCAGCTACCCAATAAACTCGTAAAAGGGGTTGTCGTAATGGCGGTAGAGATACTCTCAATGATCGGCTATGAAAAGCCACCTGACATTTACTGCTGAGGTGCTGACCTGTTGCACCCTCGACAACCACTGATTATTATTTGCCCCTGCTGGTCATCTATGAAAATTTGAACATCTTGGCCATGTTCTGTTATAATCTCCACCCGGCCCAGCCAGAAGAGGAATGGCCACCCCTCATAGCCTGGTTCCTCTCTAGATTTATTCCTCGGTTCTGGCCTTTCTAGGGGAGTTTTTACTAGCCACCATGCTTCTACACCTGCATTGCTTGCTGTTTTAGGCTGGGTCTCTGTACAGCACTTTGAGATATCAGCTGATGTAAGAAGCGCTTTATAAATACATTTGATGGCGCTCATTGGGCAAGTTTCTTTTGCATGACCAGGTGCCACAGGTGGGCTGAGTTTGGTATTTTAGAACATTCCATTGGTCCTTAAATTAAATCTCCAGGCACCGGGGCACCAGGCCATGCAAAACAATCTCGCCCGTTGTTTTCACTTGCATCATTACCAGTAAATGTATAAAGCTAACGAAAACTAGCTTGCACATCAGTAATTGAAAGCAGTAACTGTAATTTGCAATCATAGTCTAAATTAGACTGTCAGCAACTTAACTGCTATGGCCGACTGACAAAATCCTACATGGCAATAGCATTGTCTCATGTCAAGTAGTCTAATATTTGCCATTTATCGAGTTCTATAATTTTCTAGCGTAAAATTGTTATAATTCCAAACCATATGAACACTTACTAACAGGTGTAATAAACCACAGCCAGGTACAATGAAATTCCTTTTAATAATGCACACACTGGTCACGCAAATCAACATTTCAAAGCCACCAACCCTGTGCTGGTGAATAAGTAGGTATTTAACCCCCAAAGAATACAGTACAGTGCTAGCTAACAGGCTGTGTCTATGGACCTCCTGAAAGTGTACTTTATTAGCCAAGGAGACTTCAACCAAGTCTCCTTGGTTTATCACCCCAAAAAATAAAAGTGTCCATCTATATTGTGCAATCTACTAAGTGCTCTTTTTCTGTGCCATTTTATTTGATCAATGGTGTGACATTAACATCTTGTGTCTCCTCTCTTGGTGGACCCTGGAAGAAGCAGAAGAAAATTAGAAAAATATTCATACACCAACATAACACAGCAAGGTCTTAATGCACTATAAAAAGGGAATTAGGGTTCAATTTAGGATGCAACCAAGTATTGGCAATAGTGAAAAAACAGCAGAAGATTGAAGAAAAAAACATTACCTTTTCCCCTGTGACATCGTGTTGGCTCCTCTTCCTCATCTCGCACTCTCTGGTACACCAATGGCTTCCACAGAGCTTTCCTCAGTGCCAGTCTTTCTGAAAACAACCAGACCTGAACATTACGCTCTCACATTCATAGAAAACACATCTGAAGTCATACGCGTCAGGCGTTTGAGTGTTGATTTAGGGTCCGTTTTGCATTTTGGATCACAACGAAGAAGGTTACATGGGGGGGGGGGGGGGGGGGGGGGGACACCTGATCATAGCTCAGCACTCCTACTCAGATTCTTGACACATGGCCCCAGGTCAATGCTGTAGATACTTTGGACAGCTAAAGAACATCCATTAAAATCTATTGATCGGGATTGGTTTATATTACCTTGCAGTGAGGCATGTGGTTTTCGTCTGGGCTTGGCCCTACCCCTCTCCCACCTACCCGGTTCTGAAGTCTCAATGCCCTCTCTGCATAGTCCATCTAGAGAGAGCAGATCTATGGTTTAGTGTACAGGGAAATCAAAATCAGCCAACTCTGGCCCCAATAATGCATGAGTAGTACGATGTTCCTATTTCAATGGGAGTCCATATTTAAGTCAATGATGCCCTAATGGGCATACTTGGGGCCATTAGAGTGAACCCATTAGTTTACTAATCAAATTGCAACGGTCGGAGGTTCTACGCCCATTCTAGTGAATCTATTTTTTACAAAGAATACTTACCTTTGCATGTCCTGTGTTCGTTATCCCCTGCATCATGCCCACCTTCCACCACATGGCCTTCATAATACTCCAGCTCTGATCTCACCAGCACCATCTCTGGTTCCTCCTGCTGCTGCTCCTCCTCCTCCTCTGGTCCGACAGCCTCTCTACACTGGCCTCTCTTACAGCTGGGTTTGGGATGCTGTTGGATGTGTAGAGGCTGGTGTTTCTTGGGGACAGAGTGCTTCTGCACGACCACCCTAGTGGGGTGCGCGCTCTCATCACGCGTCCTTGCAGACTGTTGTTCCTGCTCGACAACGTCATCAGAATCCCCCGCCTCATCATCAGCGTACACCCTCGGGCTGTGATGAACTTTAACCCTGCTCGCCCCTCCTTTCAACAGGCTCGAGCCACAGCAGGCGCACAAAAGCTTCTTGGACTTAGGACAGACTTTCTTGACCCCTGGCTCTCTGAGGTGCTCGACCTCCGCAGGGAACCTCCTCCCTGCGTAGACGGAGCTTCTGGGAAACCGATCCATGTCCTCCAGGTCGGTGGAGAACATCTCCTCTCGGGACGAGAGCTCATCTAGGGAGGGACTGAGGACACTGAGCCTTCCATGGGCTGTCTGTGGGGGGCAGTAGTAGGAGTAGTAGTGGTGACGGGCTGGGGAGGAGGTGGTAGTGATCCGGCTGGAGGACAGGGAAGCCTGGAGGTCTCCACACAGCAGAGCAGAGCTGGAGCTGGCAGAGCAGTCCTTCTGCAGAGCTCCAGCTGTCAGAACCTTGTCCAAATTAAATCCAATTAAAGTTTGCCATAATATAGAGAATACAATGAAACTAGAGGTCGACCGATTATTCGGAATGGCTGATTTCAAGTTTTCATAACAATTGGAAATCAGTATTTTTGAACACCGATTTGGCAGATTTATTTTTATACATTTATTTAACTAGGCAAGTTAGTTAAGAACACATTCTTATTTTCAATGACGGCCTAGGAACAGTGTGTCAACTGCCTTGTTCTGGGGCAGAACGACAGATTTTTACCTGGTCAGCTCCGGGATTCAATCTTGCAACCTTACAGTTAACTAACGTTAGTCCAACACTACCACCTGCCTCTCATTGCACTCCACGAGGAGCCTACCTCTTACGCGAATGCAGTAAGAAGCCAAGGTAAGTTGCTAGCTAGCATTAAACGTATCTTATAAAGTAACAATCATAATCACTAGTTACCTACACGGTTCATGATATTACTAGTTTATCTAGCGTGTCCTGCGTTGCATATAATCGATACGGTGCGCATTCTCGGAAAAAGGACTGTCGTTGCGCCAACGTGTACCTAACCATAAACATCAATGCCTTTCTTAAAATCA
Source organism: Oncorhynchus mykiss (assembly GCF_057628025.1). NCBI lineage: Eukaryota > Metazoa > Chordata > Actinopteri > Salmoniformes > Salmonidae > Oncorhynchus > Oncorhynchus mykiss. The sequence continues at coordinate 23,971,865 of NC_143036.1, forward strand.
ATACACAGAAGTATACGTTTAAGCCTGCATATTTAGCTGAAAGAAATCCAGGTTAGCAGGCAATATTAACCAGGTGAAATTGTGTCACTTCTCTTGCGTTCATTGCACGCAGAGTCAGGGTATATGCGATAATAAACGTTATCAAACGTTTTGTTTTCGAAATGATAATTTCCGGATTCGACCATATTAATGACCAAAGGCTCGTATTTCTGTGTGTTATTATATTATAATTAAGTCTATGATTTGATAGAGCAGTATGACTGAGCGGTGGTAGGCAGCAGCAGGCTCGTAAGTATTCATTCAAACAGCACTTTCGTGCGTTTTGCCAGCAGCTCTTCGCTCTGCTTCAAGCATTGCGCTGTTTATGACTTCAAGCCTATCAACTCCCGAGATTAGGCTGGTGTAACCGATGTGAAATGGTTAGCGGGGTGCGCGCTAATAGCGTTTCAAACTTCACCCGCTTTAAGACGTGGAGTAGTTGTTCCCCTTGATCTGCAAGGGTTTTGTGGAGCGATGGGTAACGCTGCTTCGAGGGTGGCTGTTGTCGATGTGTTCCTGGTTCGAGCCCAGGTAGGAGCGAGGAGAGGGACGGAAGCTATACTGTCACACTGGCAATACTAAAGTTCCTATAAGAACATCCAATAGTCAAAGATAGATGAAATACAAATGGTATAGAGTGAAATAGTCCTATAAATACTATATTAACTACAACCTAAAACCTCTTACCTTGGAATATTGAAGTCTCATGTTAAAAGGAACCACCAGCTTAAATATGTTCTCATGTTCTGAGCAAGGAACTTAAACGTTAGCTTTTTTACATGGCACATATTGCACTTTTACTTTATTCTCCAACACTGTTATTGCAATATTTAAACCAAATGTTTCATTATTTATTTGAGGCTAAATAGATTTTTATTGATGTATTATATTAAGTTAAAATTCAGTATTGTTGTAATTGTCATTATTACAATTTTGTTTTTAATTACAAAAAATTGGCCAATTAATCGGTATCGGCTTTTTTTTGGTTCTCCAATTAATCGGTATCGGCTTTTTTTTGGTTCTCCAATATATCGGTATCGCTGTTAAAATCATAAATCGGTCGACCTCTAAATGAAATGCTTACAAGGTCTCAACAAACACTGCAGATTAAAAATAAAAAATAAAGATTACAATTATAGTAAAAAGTTACCTTGTCAAAGGGCAGATGGAGGATCTGGTAGGAAAGGTCAACATCCAGTTTAGACAGACCTTTCCTATCTGGAACATCAAATGTTTCTTCCCCACATTTAGTGTCCTCTAAGGCTTGCCAGTCAGAGGCTAGGGGGGATGGTAGTGACTGTGTGGAGAGCAGATTGGAGCAGTGTCCCTGCCACCTAGGTCCCTCAGTGGAACTAGTACCATCTGGATTGGTGCAGTCCTCCTCTGCCTCGTTGTCTATGTTTTCAGGTCTGGGGCTGTCTTCAGACTGCAAGACAGCAGACTGGAGGCAAAGACTTTCCAAAGAACAGCGATGAAGAGACTCCTCCGCATGTTGCTGCTGGTCCAGGTTCTCCTCAAGCTCCTCGTGAATAGATGAGCTGTCCAATGGGGTGTCTTCGTCAGAGTCTACAGCCCAGCCCTCCTTACCCAGCCCGCCGAGGCGTCGGCTTGACTCACCGTCATAGACTGCTGTCGTGGAGTTACCGACGCTGAACAATCTGCCCATCGGAAACGACGACTGCAATTGGCTGCCTTCCAATTTACCACAAGCGGCTCCATGACCACTGTGTATGTCTCCCCCCACCACCACCTCACAAGATTTCCTTTCCCCATCTGGTGAGAATATTCCGGAAGATTGTGAAACAACACCGGAATCCAGCTCTTTCTCAGAACCCTGCATCTCGTTGGCCCGGAGTTTGTCCAGACATTCTATGAGCTTGTTGAGCGCATCACTCGGGTCCGTCTGAGCCTCAGAACAGACCACCTCTCTCTGGGTGTGATCCTGGTGGTGGTGAATTAACTAATTAATAAATGAGAGAATATATAAAATAGCCTTATTCATCTGTGCACAAGAATACATACATACATGGTGGTGTTGTTGCTGTTGGCGGAACATGGGGTCATGCACAGGAGGTAGATGGAAATGGGGTGGTTCATACATGCGTCTGTAATCAACTGGATGCATGTGTGGCGCGTGTGGGACAACATATCCACCAGGATACTGCATGTATGGGTATGCAGACATGTATGGACTAGGACGTCCAAAGGGATAAACTCCTGCGGAGAACATAAGCTTTTTTTTTAAGACAATGACCATGCGGCAAAATATTTGCATCCCTGAAAAAAAATATATAAAACACTAATAATCCATAATCCACTGAAATTATGGTTTGAGAAAAACTATACGTCGCAAATATAGTGCACTAAAAGGTTCACGTCCAAAGCAGTGCACTACAGCACTATATAGGAAATAGGGTGCCATTTGATTTGGGATACAAACAAAGAAACGTGAAAGGTAGGCCTACCGGAACCAGGTAAGCCATAGTGGTTGTATGGGTTATTCATATTATGCCACTGATTGTGATGATGATACATGTTGTAGTAAGGTTGAGAAGCCGGCTGAACATAGAAGAAGGGCCTTGGGTGATTGACCTGCCGCTGGTTTTGCTGACCGCTTTCCATCGACTGTTGGTGTTTGCTCCCTTCTGTATTAAAAAGAAAACGAACAATCATTGTCATTCCATTATGTTATGAATAATCAGTGTGAATATATATAAAAACGTTTTAGATCATATCAGTTCAGTCAGAGAGCTTCAGAATCACAAATAATTGGTGCACACTGGTAGTAGCCTCTTGCCAGACATTGTGTCTAGAGATATGGACTTGCCTGGAAACCCGACGGGAACTTTCCTGATTCAAACGCTAATTTCTGCACTACGTAGAATTCTACGCAATTTCAACGTTGGGTTTCCAGGTAAAGCAATGGAGTTGGCAAGAGTAGAAACAGATATAGGACCAGGCTACAGTGACATTTATATCCATATTTAAACTTTGAGAACACTTGACAGGTAAATAGGTAAATAGACATGGCTATGGGAAATTTGATTGGCCTACCGTCCATTTTCTGATGTATTCAACGATTATCAAAATGAAAGCGCTGGAAACGAGATGAGGCCTTACTTCACAACGTTACCACTACCAATTGGAAACACTTTTTTCCCTGAGTAATTTTACTTGGTAGACTCTTTCAGAATTATACTAAAATCTAATCTTCAATAGTTTGAGCTACGGATATCTACTGCCCTAACCGTTCAATCAGTTTTATAGATCACACCTGTGCTCCTAATTTGTTTTTTGTTTTGTTTTTTACATTTCACCGACATTTTCTCCCAGAAGAGGGCGCCATTTGCCGTGGAGAGACATTTGAAGATGGACTGAGGGGATTCGATTAAGTTGCCTCGAGTTGAACCCGGCTATGGCCCGTCACGTGATTTGGCAAGGCGGTGAGGGAGTCGCGCTGTGCTCAAATTGAACGTTAATCTGCGCCGCTTGGTCATATGGTCAACAATGCAGCATGGTGCATCGTTCATAAACATTAATCTCTTTTACATAAAATATATGTTCGAATTTTCAAACTATTTTTAATTGAGGAGGCGGATAAAGCGGTTTTATCAAAAGCAATTAATTGTGCATGTGAAAAGCCCAAATCTTAGTCATTACTCCACGTGCTTAAAGCCCCCATGCAGTCTTAATCATTTTATTTTTAAATCATCACTTTATGTCTAATAAATCACTGTGTATGTTTCTTTAACGAAAATAACTCCAAAATATATATTTTTCAAATGTATTTCCCTGAGCCTCCTTTGGCCTTTGAAATGCTCAGTCTGATCACATGGGTGTTAGGAAACAAATGTGAAGATATTTACATACAGAGCCCCGATTGGCTGATAGGTTGGTCTAGAGCCCATCCCCTTATTTACCAAGAGAGTTTTTATTTTTCGTAGATATCTATTTACCACCACAAACTGATGCAAGTACTAAGACCACACTAAACTAGCTGTATAAGGCCATAAGCAAGTGTAACGGATGTGAAACGGCTAGCTTAGTTAGCGGTGTGCGCTAAATAGCGTTTCAATTGGTGATGTCACTTGCTCTGAGACCTTGAAGTAGTGGTCCCCTTGCTCTGCAAGGGCCGCGGCTTTTGTGGAGAAATGGGTAACGAGGGGACGGTCTAAAGTTATACTGTTACACAAGCAAGATAATGCTCACCCAGAAGTGACGCTCCTCGTGGCCGGGGACTTTAATACAGGAAAATTTAAATCCGTTTTACCTCATTTCTACCAGCATGTCATACAAAAAACTCTTGACCATCTTTACTCCAGACACACAGAGACACGTACAAAGCTCTCCCTCGCCCTCCATTTGGCAAATCTGATCATAATTCTATCCTCCTGATTCCTGCTTACAAGCAAAAACAAGCAAAAACTCAAGCAGAAAGTACCAGTGACTGGCTCATTAAGGAAGTGGTCTGATGACGTGGATGCTAAGCTACAGGACTGTTTTGCTAGCACAGACTGGAATATTCGATGGCATTGAAGAGTATACCACATCAGTCACCAGCTTCATCAATAAGTGCATAGACAATTTTGCATATCTGCAGAGGAGAATGGAAGAAACTCCAAACCCCAAATACAGGTGTACCAAGCTTGTAGCGTCATATCCAAGAAGATTTAAGTCTGTAATTGCTGCCAAAGGTGCTTCAACAAAGTACTAAGTAAATGGTCTGAATACATATGTAAATGTGATATTTGAGTATATATATTTTTTTTACATCTATTTAATCAATTTTAGAATAAGGCTGTAAAGTAACAAAATGTGGAAAGGGTCAAGGGTCTGAGTACTTTCAGATCATATTGTGACTAATGATGTGGGCCAGAAGGTCCATCCCACCTACATGAAATTCCAGGCATTTTTCCTTCTTACACAAAAATGTCATTATCATAATTTTCACAAATTCAGTGTTATCAACCTCATAGTGTGGATATATCATTAAAAAAATAGGAAAATACGTTTTTAACTGCACTGCCTCTTTAACCTATGTCACTGTTGTTTTAAGCCGACTTTGCCGTCGCCCGCACAGGACACCTGGCTCACGCCCGGGATGTCCCGGTTCCAAATCGAATGCAATCAACGCTAACCCGGGGCATGTCCGGAGCATTAATATAATCCCCTAACTGAGACGATTTTTGGGCGCGTGCCCAGTATCCTCATTTGGCCCCTGTTGTCTTGCGCGGCGCCTGCGTTGTCGAGAAAGGTTTCTTGCTGGTTGCCTCTCGCGGCCTTAATTGTGTAAATTCGGCTTCCGGAGCTAGATACTTTCTGTAATAGCAAGAAAAGACCGGTCGGCATCGATTATTGCATATTGCCTTAAATTAGCTAGTGTAAGGAAATATGTTTGTTTAATATCTTAACAGCCATACATACATGCATAGCTAGCTCATTCTAGTAATGTAACGGTTGCTTGTTAGCCAGCTCACAGTCTAGTTAACGCCGACGTCTAAAAGCTAGCTAACGAGCTTAGCAAATGCTAACCCTTCCTAGCTAGCGCTACGTTGCTTGCTTACTTTGGATATTGTTATTTACCTGCTTGCTTAGCTAGGTCTATGAGAAACTATACGGAACTACCTCATCACTATAGTTAGGTAGCTGAGTAATTTGGTTGGCAGGATATATGTGTGGGAGTAACGTTCATTCCCGAGTCCGGGCAAAAAGTACCCGGAAGGGACGCGCAACTGCCGCCTTTGTTGATGTATGATCAAGCTAACATTACTGTAGACAATAGCTAATAGTTGCAGCGATTAGACTGTGTGGGATCCGGCAATCAAGCTTTCAAGTCTAATTTGGGATAAATGGTTCGAAAAGAAAGGTGAGTAAGCTAACTAGTCTGTCATCAGTCACCACATCCACTGAAGGCCTGGCTTGCTTATCCATGTTTTGGATGGGGGGGGGGGGGTCTGGGAAGTAGCTAGCTTGAAAATTGGGCAGTAACCCAGCCAACTAACGCTAGCTTGCTAACCTAGCCAGAATGTTTAGCTAGCTAACACCGACAAAGTAACGGTAACGTGATAACATTAACTAGCTAACCAGTTGAACTAATTTAGCTAAGTGTGTGAATTTGAATTATCACCATGGAATTAGTCACCAGGTTAGCCAATCAACTTCTAGCTCTTTTTTTTTACTACTAGGTGACCGTAACGTAATGTGGCCTAGCAGTAAGGATGTCCTGTAATACAGATAGTTAACATAGCTAACATTAGTCACACAACTACTAGCTGGCTAGGCATTTTAATTATTGCCCAGTTTTCTAGAACTCCCACAAATAATTTGGTAACCGTTAAGAATTTTCAGCGCTCTAAAGTCAATAGATTGTCATCTTGTAGTCCTAAAAACCGGAAATGAGTTACCTCTCATGTTCAGCCATTCCTATGGGGGAAATTAATGTTTTTTTTTTGTTGCATAAACGTCGAAAACAAGGTCAGATGTTAACACAGGCTTAGGAGTTCTTATACGTTTTGTTCTATGGTATAATAGCAGTCAACATGCCCTTTATGAATTAGGAAGTCGTTACGTTTTTTGATTATACGAATGTTTCAAAATTCACCAAGTGACGTAAGCTGAAGGTTCTTATAGAACAAATTGTATATCTCCTAAGCCTGTGTTTACCACAATTTATTTTCGGTCATTATCCCAAAATCCTATTTATTTCCCCATAGGCTTTGGCCAATCAGCCATGGTAGAGTTAGTGCCTACAAAAAGACGCCATTACTATTGCTCTCTATAGATTACTGATGGCACCTGTTAGCTGGCTATGCTAACGTTAGATGAGTTTGCTAACCAACCACTAGCTAGTTGGCTAACAATAGTCAGGCAATTAGCTACCAACAATAAAATGTCTATCAGTACACAGGTGAAAGTAAGTCATATTTAGGTTAGCTAGCTTTATGTCCCATGTTGTTGTGAGGAGAGCATAAAACACAAATCATTGGGCCAGTTCGTTTTGCATGGCTGGTGCACCAGATGGTTAGAGATTTCACTTAAACGCATGCTCTGAAACTACTGTCTGTCTTCAATTAGCCACAGGATCCCTAATTTGAAAACAACTGTTTTCTAGAAGCTGTGCTGCTCTATTTTTCACCTGTGAGCCAGCCCCTAGCAATTCGACTTGTCGCCAATGAGCTTCATCCCCTCGCCATTTAAGTGGCCTATAGTAAGATGCATACACAGCAGAGAGAGAGAGCAATAACATGGTGCAAATATCTACACACTTGTGGTTTAGTACGCAATTTCAGGGATCACTTCTGGCTCGTCAGTGCTACTTTCAGAACTCCTGGTTAAAAAGTATATGAAAGTACCATAGACACTCTAAGGACTGATGGAATGGTCTAAAATGTGTGAACTCTGCCCACCTGGGGCACTGGGCCATTAAAAATAACTCACCCATTGGCAAGTGAAGTGAGATGGCTAACGTCATCAGCCTAGTAATAGTAGTACAGTGTTTTGGTGTGTGGTCACCAATGTTGCCAGCTCGGGACTGTATGTACAGGTCCATGTTAATTTGTTGATCTTAGAAGAATGCTTACTTCACACTGTTGCCTTTCAAGATTGACGTAGGTAGCTTGCTATGTCAATGGATGGACAAATTGGCTATCATCAACGCATGGGCTAAAAGGGTTATTTAACAGACTGCTGTGGCCATGTTCTTAATGACTAATCTCCAACCATGTCCCAGAGTGGAGAAATAACCGATAACAACGGTTGTAATTCAACTACTTCACTTATTGAAGGCCTGATAATCTTTTGCCTTTCACATGTAGCCACCCATGTGGTTAACCTGGCTAAATTGTTATTTCTGTCACCAATTGCCCTTAGTTTGGCGTTGGTAGGACTGCATATAATGTAAGCTACACGACTTAAAGCCAATGGGATGGATTGCTTTGATAGCATGGCAACATGCCAGAGATGGGAGGCTGAAGTCATCCAGGATATGATTATGGATGGGTCCCAAATGGAACCATATTCCTTATTTCTGAGATTACTTTTGACCTGGACCCATAGGACTCTAGTCAAAAGTAGTGCACTACTTTTGACCAATGTAGGGAATATGGTGTCATTTGGGACACACACAATGAGTGGCGGTAGCTTACAGCTCTGAAGTCACAGCCAAAAGCATGTTCTGTGTCTTGATTTTTAAGTAGACTTTTTATGTAGTGCCCTGTTACCAACAAATTAATCTGACAGTTGGTTTTATCAGGGTCTCTCCCATTTTAATTGCTTGACAGACAGTCCGTCTGGCTGTCAGTGAGTGCAATGAGTCTCTCCAAGCGGCACCAGTGATGGGGGGACCTGCCAGGGGAGACCAGATTGTTGACGATGCACTTTTCTCATGTGGAAGGGATTGGTGATGTGGGCTGATCTGACAGGCAGGGAGTGAGGAGAATGGTGGGGAGGAGGAGACTGTCTGCCTGAAAAGCAGATTCTCTGTTATTGGATGAAGTATTAGGCCTGCTATGCACTTAATGTTCCGTAGCATATCTCTGGAAAATGTTGTAAGTGAGGAGATTAATATGTTAACCGGAAGTATTTATACACAGAATTGTTGGGAACAACATGTTATTGTCTATCTGTCCTGAATCCCTCCCCTAGACTGTTATCGGCCGTTTGTTTGATGCATCCTATCCCCTACATAGTGCACTATTTTTGAACAGCTTCTCATGGGCCCCTGGTTAAGTGCTCTACATAGGGAGCAGCCCTGTTTTCTGTGTCCTGGGCCTGATCTGATCTATGGAAAGTGGTTTTATTGATTTGTTCTGTTCTGTGTTTCAGCCCAGCACTGATTTAGCTGCATCACTATCACCACCACAGCCAGTCTGCATCTCCTGTCCCCACTACCTCCATCCAGTCCCCTGTGCCTGCCTGTCTTGTCTGCTCTGAGAGAGACCGGTCTATCTGGGCTATACAGAGCAACGAAGAACAAACACAGCCGTCATTGAAGCACCAGCACTGACTGGTTTTTGGCTCTAGAGACCACACCAAGGACTTAGACAGAGAGCCCAGTTGGAGGGTAACTTCCTGCGTCACTCTTAATTAACACTAAGAGGGGAACCAACCTGATTTTGATCACCCTGCATCCTGTCTTCTCTTCCATAACATAGGAACAGAAGGAGTTGCTACTTTATTTTTTTTTGCTGCAGAGGTCTTTATCCTGGTCCTGGGACACTGCGTATTGTTTTGGTCAACACCTCTGTTCTGCCCTGCCGACATCAGCCAACGGTGGTGTCACAAAGCAGAGGGGTCTCTGTACCCTGTTGTCACTTTGATTTATTCTCGCACATTCCCCCCCCCCGGGTTGGTTTTGAGTCATCACCGCTGTCTGCCTGCCGACATCAGTCATCACAAAGCAGAGGGGTCTCTTTCTGTAGGAGTCTGCAGTAGCTTTTAGGTCATTTATCCCCCCCCCATTTGGTTTTGGAGCCCGGTTCTTTTACCGGCTGCTTGAACTGCTGAAACTGGGGCGCGATTCATGGGATGCAACCATGTCGGATCTCAGTGAGCGCAGGCCAGTTAACATGGACTACGCGGTCTCCCTGCTGGAGCAGCTCAACTTCTTCTATGAGCAGAAGTTACTGACTGACGTGGTGCTGCTGGTGGAGGACAACGAGTTCCCATGTCACAAGATGGTCCTGGCCACATGTAGCTCCTATTTCAGGTGAGTTAACGCCGTTTGCTGGCCGCTGTTACCTGCGGAGTGCACTACATTGAGTGCACTACATTGAGTGCACTACATTGAGTGCACTACATTGAGTGCACTACATTGAGTGCACTACATTGAGTGCACTACATTGAGTGCACTACATTGAGTGCACTACATTGAGTGCACTACATTGAGTGCACTACATTGAGTGCACTACATTGAGTGCACCATAGGCCCTAGTAGTGCACTCTACTGTCACAAGATGGTCTTGGTCACATGTAGCTGCTATTTCAGGTGAGTCACTGTGGAGTCTTCTGGACTGTTCTGTTCAGCAGAATGTTACGTACAAGTACTACAGTTCAGCAGCTTGTGCCTATGATGTAGACCTAGCCCTCGACCTGCCTGAGCAAGCCTGTTTGGGAACCCACTAAGTCACTCCTGGCCTGTCTGAAATGGAACCCTATTCCCTATATAGTGCACTTCTTACTACGTAAGGAACAAGGTGCCATTTGTGACTCACTCCTGGGCTTACTGTAGAATGTGTGTTTTGGGGAGATGGAACTGTGAAATGGTTGATTTAGGTCTACATTTTGCTTTCCAGTATTCACCTATGTTGGAAACATGACAAGCATTAGTCTGACACTCTTAGGATTAGGCTACACGTACCATGTTCTCCCTGAAGGTATAGTGTGCGTTTCAAATGGTACCCTATTCCTTCTTTTATTGCCTTTCTTTTGACCAGGCACCATAGGGAATAGGGTGCCATTTGGGACACAACCGTGGTCAAAAAGTGTTTTGTTTTAAGAAATATAGAGATGTTACTGTTTGTCCCTTAAATGTCAGACCCTACTTCTGTTTGTCAGTTATTAATCACTATTTGGTGGTAGTAGAATGACTCAACTTGAGTCTGTGGCTCAAGAGAAGGTAGGCCCAGGGGGCTCATTAAGAAGCACAACATTACATAGCTGAAGTGCAGCACTGCAGAGGAGATGATGCCTGGGCAACCCCAGACACCACATTGATTTATATTCAACGCAGGACAAGCTAGTTAATCTAGTAATATCATAAACTGTGTAGATTGATTTTTTTATAAGTTTAAAGCCATCTAGCACATTACCTTGCCTCATTGCAGCCACAAGGTCCTTTTGACGCTGCGCTCGCACAACAGGTGGTCAGCCTGCCACCAAGTTTCCTCATGGATTGCAATGTAATCGGTGTCCAAAAAGGCAGATTAATCGGTTGACCTCTAGGTAAAAAACTGCGTGAATCAGGCCTTCATGGTCAAATTGCTGTAAAGAAACCACTACTAAAGGACTGCAATAAGAAGACTTGCTTGGGCCAAGAAACACGAGCAGTGGACAATAGACTGGTGGAAATCTGTCATGTCAGTCTGAATCCAAATTTGAGATTTTTGGTTACACCGACTGTGTCTTTGTGAGACGCAGAGTAGGTGAACGGATGATCTCCACGTGAAGTTCCCACCATGAAGCATGGAGGTGGTGTGGGGGTGCTTAGCTTCTGACACTGTCTGTGATTTATTTAAAATTCAAGGCACACTTAACCAGCATGGTTACCACAGCATTCTGCAGCGATACGCCATCCCATCTGGTTTGCGCTTAGTGGGACTATAATTTAATTTCAACAGGACAATGACCCAACACAACTCCAGGCTGTGTATGGGCTATTTGATCAAGATGGAGTGCTGCATCAGATGACCTGGCCTCCATAATCACCTGACCTAAACCTAATTGAGATGGTTTGGGATGAGTTGGACTGCAGAGTGAAGGAAAAGCAGCCAACCAGTGCTCAGCATATGTGGGTTCTCTTTCAAGACTGCTGGAAAAGCATTCCAGGTTAAGCTGGTTGAGAGAATGACAAGTGTGCAAAGCTGTCATCAAGGCAAAGGGTGGCTACTTTGAAGAATCTAAAATAACACTTTTTTTGGTTACTACATGATTCCATACGTTTCATAGTTTTGATGGCTTCACTATTCTACAATGTCAAATAGTACAAGTAAAGAAATGCCACACGTTTGACTGGTACTATATATACATGACAAGAGCTTATGTAGCCTAGTCTTTTGAACAGACGTTCCTAGTAAAGATCCAGCAGACACATTTACTGGCTGCTCTCCTCACACCCACCTATTCGTCCTCACCGATTCCCACGCACACCACTCGGTATCCGGTGACAACATGCAAAGCAGTTCCCCTCTTGGGTTCACAGAGGTATCCATTCTCTTGCTCTTGACGCATTCTGCCCCCCCCCCCCCCCCCCAGGAGGTGTCCCTTCTCTTCCTCTTGGCACTCTCTGGCTCTCCTCCCTTTTACCCTCCTTGCTGCAGTTAAAGGGGCCCGGGGGGGGGGGGCTCTGGCGTACTTATATTAGTAAGGGAACTCTTGTCACGCAGGCAAGCAGAGCTGGGTTGGGGGGGGGGGGGGGGGGGGGGGGCATGTGGGAGGGGTAAGCTAGTGACAGGATGCTTGCAAGGTTGTGTAATATCCAGCCCAGGGCCCTGCTGCAAAGCAGCATAAACTCACAGGTTTTGGTGACATGTTTTTTTAAAGGAGAAAGGCGGTGTCACAGACAGCTGTGTTGGTGTCAGGATGGCCTGGAGGCGGGGGGATATTGAGAGGGCTGGGTATGCTAAGCTGGCTGGTGTGTGGTTGAGCCACAGCGTGGAGGGAGCATGCTGTGTTCTGGTCACTGGGTCTAGTGCCTGAGAAGTCCAACTGGGGTTGTTGGAAGTCTGTTACCTACCTCTGATTGTTTTATGCTGGATCCCCAGTCAGATAAACGGATGTTGTAGATCAATCCTAAACTCGTCCAAGGCCTCCCACGTTTTTTTGCCCTAGCACTACACAGCTGATTCAAATAACCAAAGCTTGATGATGAGTTGGTTATTTGAATATAGCTGTGTAGTGCTAGGGGGAAAAAAACGCATGGACCCAGAGGGGGCCTCAGGACCAAGTTTGAGAAACCCTGTTGTAGATGACTGTCTAATATGTCACGCTCCGTATCTGTCACAATACAAATGCGTTACTTCGCCCATAGCAGCAAACTACTGCTTTTAATGAAGATGTGAAATAGCTGACGTCAACAATTTTGAAATTAACAACATTTTGATGAGCTGTCTGAGTACTGACCCCTGTTTTCTCCCTCTCCAGGGCAATGTTTATGAGTGGTCTGTCTGAGAGTAAACAGACTAATGTTCACCTGAAGAACGTGGACCCTGCCACTCTCCAGATCATCATCACCTACGCCTATACAGGCAACCTGGCTATCAATGACAGCACTGTGGAGCCACTCTATGAGACCGCCTGCTTCCTACAGGTGTGGTCCAGTCTCCTATTCCCCCCCCCCCCCCCCCCCATTCTGGGTCTCAACATTACTCTACTGATCTACAGAGGTAGAAGTGCCCTGTCTGTCTTCATGAGTCTCATCACATCACTGACCCTCCTATTTCTGATCAGTGGACATTCCTGGATGTGTGTGTATATGCCTAATTGAGTTGTGACTCTTAGTAATATAATCACAATGTTGATCTTGATGTTTTTCAAGCTGTAGCTATTTCTCTATAATACCCCCCCCCCCCCCCCCCCCCCACCTGTCTAGGTAGAGGATGTGCTACTGCAGTGCAGGGACTACCTGGTGAAGAAGATCCATGCAGACAACTGTGTCCGGATGCTGAGCATCGGGGATCTGTTCTCCTGTGTGGAGCTGAAGCAGAGCGCCAAGCGCATGGTGGAACACAAGTTCCCCGTGGTCTACCGTCAGGAGGCCTTCCTACAGCTGTCCCATGAGTTGCTGGTCGACGTGCTGTGCTCAGACAACCTCAACGTAGAGAAGGTGGGTACACTTCTCTGGTTATACGTACCTAATGTACTTTCTACGTACTTAGAAATATTCCTACCGGTATGTATACTTTTAATATTTTTTTATTTTTTACTTCGTCTTAATGTTGGTTCTGTGTATTTCTTATCCCTGAGCTGTAAAGCAAATTACCCCTAGGGGATAAGAATACGGCTTCTGGCTACGCAAAATGACTGCTTGTAAAACTGATACCCATGGTGTTGTCACAATGTAGTATGTTTGATGTTTAAATATTATCTTAGGAGGAGACGGTGAGGGAGGCTGCCATGCTGTGGCTGGAGTATAACATGGAGGCTAGGTCCCAGTACTTGTCCTCAGTTCTCAGCCAGATCCGCATCGACGCTCTCTCCGAGGTGACTCAGCGTGCCTGGTTCCAGGGCCTACCGCCTAACGACAAGTCTGTCGTAGTGCAGGGCCTCTACAAGTCCATGCCCAAGTTCTTCAAACCCCGCCTTGGCATGACAAAGGAGGAGATGCTCATCTTCATGGAGGCCACGTCAGAGTGGCCATCTGACATGGGTCAGGTGATGGCGGGCCCCAACCACACGGTGGTGTGTTACAGCCCGCAGGCCGAGAAGGTCTACAAGCTCAGCAATCCGCCCGGCGACCTCCAGAAGGTTGGGACGCTCGTCACACCCGACAACGACGTGTTCATTGCCGGCGGGCAAATCCCGCTGAAGAACTCTATCGCCAACCACGGGAAAAGCGGCGGCAAGCAACAGGCAGTGTTCCGCTCAGTGGATAGCTTCTTCTGGTTTGACGCCCAGCAGAATGCTTGGGTGCCTAAGACGCCCATGCTGTGTGCCCGCATCAAGCCCTCTCTGGTCTACTGCGAGGGTTACATCTACGCCATCGGGGGGGACAACGTAGGCGGGGAGCTAAATAAACGTACCGTAGAACGCTATGACTGTGAGAAAGACGAGTGGGCTATGATGAGCCCCCTCCCTTGCGCCTGGAACTGGACCACGTCCGTAGCAGCCCACGACTGTATCTACGTGATGACCCATGACCTCATGTACTGCTACTTCCCTCGCGCTGACACCTGGGTAGAGATGGCCATGAGGAAGACAAGTCGCTGCTTCGCCTCCGCTGCCACCTTTGGTGACCTCATCTTCTACATTGGGGGGCTCCACGTTGTCTCCAACTCGGGCGTCCGCATGCCCACCAGCACCATCGACGGTTCCTCCGTCACCGTGGAGATCTACGACGTCGGCAAGAACGAGTGGCGCCTGGCCGCCAACATCCCTGCCAAGCGCTACTCGGACCCGTGCGTGCGGGCTGTGGTGCTCCTTGGCGCTCTGTGCATCTTCATGCGGGAGACTCACATGAACGAGCGCGCCAAGTACGCCATCTACCAGTACGACCTGGAGCTGGACCGCTGGTACCTCAAGCAGCCCGTGTCTGAGCGCGTGCTCTGGGACCTGGGGAAGGACTTCCGCTGCGCCGTGGGGAAGCTATACCCATCCTGTCTGGAAGAATCCCCGTGGAAACCACCCACCTACCTGTTTTCCCCCGACGGGGCTGAGGAGTTTGAGGTGGACGGGGAGATGGTCTCCCTCCCTCACATATAGCTCTTAACCTTCCACCTCTCTGCCCCCAAACGGAGTCCCCGAATTGCCCTCTGAACTCTGGGTGTGACGTGTCGAGGGATTGACCTGAAAGCCAGAGGGGTAGGTTTGATGTCTGTTCCAAAGGGATCTGAGCGCTACAAGGCTGTTCTGCTGGCTAGCTGTTGCTGACAAACAAGCTTATACAAAGCCTCAGACATTGAAAATATAGGAGAGAAACTAAAGTAATATGGGAAAAGTAGATTTGTTTTTTTTCTTTTGTCTGTTGCAACTTCAAGTCTGTTATACTGTTTCTACAATGTGATAATTGAAAGTTGACTGATTTGTGATGATGCACTTACTGGCGAAAAGCTCCTTGGAAAAACTGTACCAAAATCCTCCTGGTCTCCACCTCTTTCTATCACCACTGTTGTAAACCCACATCCATCTCTCCTAGGGACACGTGGCCTGTGTCTCAGCCATATGGTACCCTATTCCCTAAGTAGTGCACTAAATAGGTAATAGGGTGCCATTTTGGATGCTCCTAGTATAGGAACATACAGGGCCAAGTGTTGAGGGGGGGGGGGGGGGGGGTTCTAGGTGGTGACTGCAGGTCCAGTCACTACCTGTTTTTTCTTTTTCTTTACCTCTGCTCCAGACACGCAACCCCCTGCCTCTCCCCTCATTCCTCTAGTCCCCTGCTCACACTAACACCACTCAAGCCTGCCTGAACTGTCTCTTAGGCTGTGTCCCCCAAATGGCACCTGACTCCCTACTTTTGACCAGGGCGCAAAGGGCCACCATAGGCTTGTTAAGCTGGCACTGTGGCGCTCTTGCCAAAAGTAGCATCCTATATAGGGTTCCATTTGGGAGGCATCCTTAGTCAATCTCTCTGGACACAGGTCTTCCACAGAGCCAGCCAGCGGTTTACAGAACGGAGCTCACCCTAACCAACCGCCATCTCATCGTCGTGATGGGAGGTTTTATGCCGGCTCTTATTTTATTTTTGACAAGCGCGGGTCTCTGCAACAACACACGCCTCCTTCACGCTATCTCAATACTCTCATCAACTATAGATTTTTGGGCTCATGCATTTAAAAAAATATATAATACATTCCCCCTAAGCTGCTGAAATATATATAAAAATATATATTTTTCATGTTTAAAAAATAAACTTTTAGTGTGGGGGAAAACAACCAGGTTCTATTTTGTATTAGTATTTTTTTTATTTTAAACATTTTTAAACATTTTTAACATATTTAAATTTATTTTAAATTCAGACATTACTGTAGTGTGATTGTGTTTAGGTATCCACCCCCCATCAGATTATTTTCTTGTGTGAAATACTGAGGAATCTTGCTGCTGATTGGGTCTGGGAAGGAGGGCTGGCCCAGTGCTGTTGCTATGGAAATTGTCCAGGCAACCACTAGCGGTAGTGGAGAACGACTGGAGGGTGGTATGGGAGCGGACGGAGCTGCTTCATGGTTCCTACCTTAAACATGAGCACAGGTGCTTCATGACAAACCTTACTAGCATGTTTGGCTGCATCATGTTCCTTTGGCACTGTATTTTGAATGAACGTTAATTTATTAAAAAACATACCAAAACGTTCTCGAAAACAATGACTTGTTATTTTCACATTGGTTGACGCATGCTTGGTTTTGTTTTAAACATGTTTGTACCTGTTAATCCAGTCTGCTCACAATTAGATTTAGCCTATTTACATTTTCAGTTAGTTATACAACCATGGGACCTATTATGCCTGCTTAAAATAGTTTTGTCCCATTCGTTGCCTGACCTAAAAGGCATCCACAGAAGCCCTGTCGGTACCACCTCTGAATAGCTATAACTGGAGCTGGTTGCTTCACAAATGGCAACCTATTCCATACAGGGACTAGGGTGCCATTTGGGACAGCTGCTGAAGCCAAACAAACATCCCTCTACTGCTCTGCCTCCTCCCCCTCCCCACCCATAGCTTTTGAGCTGATAATCTGAAAGTCATCCGTGAGGTCCCTGGGTTCGCGTGTGCATGCGATGTTATTGAACTGAGGCACGTGGCTGCAGCCTGTTTTTGTCCGGTAGACCCTGCGCCTGCTACCACATGTCCTGGTACACCCCCTCTACGGTCTTTTGTTTGGCTGACCTACATACAGTATGACCAGACCATGAATCTCGCTCTCTTTAACAGAAGCTTACAGAAATACTTTTTAAATCTCTTGTTTCGTTTTGTAGCACTTTTTTTAGGTACTGAAGCAGTAAAGATCAGGCTGATTTTCAGCTGTTAAGTACAGAAGCTATGAGAAAGTAGATTTGCATGTCTTATATTTAATGCAGCATAAATTAACTTCACAATTTAGAATATTTTCAAAACACTAAATATGTCAGGTGAAAAAAAAATTGCATACTTAATGTGATTTTCAGAGTTCAACAAATGAAGCATACAGACTTTAGTTAAAGTCAAAACAGGAAATCAAGGAGATGATGGTTCAGACAGCCGGCAAAGATGTTATTACAGTTTAAAAATTGGACCTGGGCCCATGTCTAAACGTCTGAGTACAAGTGCTGATTTAGGATCAGTTTGGCCTTTTAGATCGTAATTGATAAGGTTATATGGGATCCTAGATCAGCACTCTTACTCCAACTTTTAGTGGATACAGTCCCAGATCTCAAAGATAAATATATACACACTTATTTTCTAAATATGGATCTGTGCCTAAATGTTAAACAACTTCAATACAAACAGTTGGGGGGGAAAGTACTGTAATCATCTCAAAGTAACAAGTATAGGCTAAGAGAGTACATAGAAATATAATATTTCCTATGTTTTGGTAGTGCACTTTCTAGGGAATAGGTTTAAAGAGCCTTAGTCAAAAGTAGTGACCCATAGATCAGGTAGAGATTGGTTCCAGTCGAGACAGAAGGAAATCACTTATGTACAAGTCCAACAAACTATACAACTAATAAATTAGTTTTATCCCATACTCCAACCATCTTTATAAAAGTTCTATTACATGTATAGTGCGGACATGAGGAAAAAGATAAAAAGCAGGAATGACAACAGTAAATGTTCCAAATGGCACCCTCTTCTCTTTATAGTGCACTACTATAGACTAGGGACCGGTCAAAAGTAGTGCACTATGGTAAGGGTTCCATTTGGGACAAGCACATAGGTTGTTTGCCCTGGCCCAGCACCTTACTAATTTACAGTAACACAGCTTCCAGCCAGCAATGCACTGGTTTCACACTGTCAGTATAGTATATACAGTATACACCTTGTTGGAATATAGTTTGGATAAAACACAAAAGGTCTTCCACCACACAGAAAAACACACTGAAATCTGAAGCTCTGAGCATATCTCTGTCGGTCTGTTTAGCACAAGTGGCTATTCCTCTCGTCTGTCCTCCATGCTGGAGCAGTTGTAACCTGGGGATGGAGGGGAGAGGGTACTGCAGACCAGGGTTACATCCTAAATGGCATCTATTCCTAGTACACTACTTATCACCAGTACCTTATGGGCCCTGGTCAAAAGTTGTGAACTACATAGGGAATCATTTACAAACAAAGACCTGGATCCCTCTGCTGCATTGTGGTATCCCATCAGAGGCCTGAAACAAATCCTTCATAAAATAAAACCTTTCCCCAAACACAAAAATCAACCTATCCTGCCCACCTGACCCCGGTTCCTTCTGTAACTAGCTGGTTCTGAAAGGAAAAGGGAGAGGAGGAGTGTGTCACGTCGCATCCTGTCTCCTCACCTCCTCAACTGTATTGGAGGTCACTGTCCAAGATCCCTCCCCTCTGACCTTCTCCAATAGGGTTTGAGAAGGAGCTCAGGAGAAAGGATGTGGGGAATCAAGGAAAGATGAATTGAGAAGACACTCGGGGAAGGACCGTTGGAGGGGTTAGGGTATCCTCAGCTCCTAGGCTTAACTCATGTTGGCTAAAGCCCGTGACAGAGGCTAAGGCTAGGTTAGGAGGCATGAAGGTGGTCAAGGCTCGGTAGGTGACTGAGGCTCAGGGGAGGCTGCGGGAGTGGCTAAAATAGCAGGCTGGGCCAACGTAGAGAACCAGGACGACATGGCTGACTTTGCACTGGTTAACACTCCACCCACCGACTGACCTGGAGGATGGAGACAGGAGGGATTGTGGATAAGATATACAGTTCTGTACTGAACAATACATTTCTTAGAAATTAATTGATGAAAACAAAGCCATCCGGGAGTGAATGTTAGTTAGCAGTACTCTGTGGACTATTTTTGAAGGCCAGTTTCCTGGACTACAAATCCTTCACAGGTGGCTTAATTTGAGTCTGGGGAAAAGGTTGGTTAGAGAGACTGACTGTCGGTCTCACCTACTGCCTTCCCGGTCTGCACGACACTTCGACTGGTGGTGATCACAGCTGCTCCAATTTTCTTCCCCCGTTCGCTGTTCTGCACCGAGCTGAAATTCAGCGAGAGAAAAGAAAAAAGGGCTATTCAGTCACGACCAACCAGAAAGAAACCCTGGGTAGCAGTGACACATTTCTCAACTAAAATGTTTCTACAACCTGTTGTAGTATAGTACTGCATAACTCTGCGGAAGTAGAGAGAGAGTTACTGTCACCGGTGGTCGAATCTAAGTATCCAAACCAAGCCAACCTGAGACTAGAGCAGCCAGAGAGTGTCCGCTTGTTGTCCCGGGTAAATTTCACAACATACACACAAATAAATCCAGCCTGGCTGTCTCTTTTTAAAATCACCCAGATGTCAACACACACATTACAGTCCCAAGAGGGTCAGTAGTCCTGGTCAAATGATTGGATAGATATAAGCATTCCCTTCTTACTAACCTCGGTGACAAGAGGATAGATAGCATTACTGCAATACCTAGCTTCACCTTGCCTTCTGATTGGCTAGGTAGAAGGTTTTCGCTATATTGCTTAGACCTATCCAATCCTCTCAGATCTAGGGACTAGGGGTCTATTTGGAATTCAGCTGTGGTGTCCCGTTACTCCGGCATCAACATCAGTGCCCTTTGTGAGCCCCTCCCTACCTGGCACCTCTTATGGTTGGCACTAGCACCAAGGGACTCCTACACTACATACTGTACAGGATACCGTCAGTCACAGTACACTACGTACAGGATACAGTCACAGCACACTACGTACAGGATACAGTCACAGTACACAGTTACAGTACACTACGTACAGGATACAGTCACAGTACACTATGTACAGGATACAGTCACAGTACACTACGTACAGGATACAGTTACAGCACACTACGTACAGGATACAGTTACAGTACACTACGTAAAGGATACAGTCACAGTACACTACGTAAACGATACAGTAACAGTACACTACGTACAGGATACAGTTACAGTACACTACGTACAGGATACAGTTACAGTACACTACGTAAAGGATACAGTCACAGTACACAGTTACAGTACACTACGTACAGGATACAGTCACAGCACACTACGTACAGGATACAGTTACAGTACACTACGTAAAGGATACAGTTACAGTACACTACGTAAAGGATACAGTCACAGTACACAGTCACAGTACACTACGTACAGGATATAGTCACAGTACACTACGTACAGGATACAGTACACTACGTACAGGATACAGTATACAGTACACTACGTACAGGATACAGTCACAGTACACTACGTACAGGATACAGTCACAGTACACTACGTAAAGGATACAGTCACAGTACACTACGTACAGGATACAGTTACAGTACACTACGTACAGGATACAGTTACAGTACACTACGTAAAGGATACAGTCACAGTACACAGTTACAGTACACTACGTACAGGATACAGTCACAGCACACTACGTACAGGATACAGTTACAGTACACTACGTAAAGGATACAGTACACTACGTACAGGATACAGTCACAGTACACTACGTACAGGATACAGTCACAGTACACTACGTACAGGATACAGTCACAGTACACTACGTACAGGATACAGTACACTACGTACAGGATACAGTATACAGTACACTACGTACAGGATACAGTCACAGTACACTACGTACAGGATACAGTTACAGTACACTACGTACAGGATACAGTCACAGTACACTACGCACAGGATACAGTCACAGTACACTACGTAAAGGATACAGTATACAGTACACTACGTACAGTCACAGTATACAGTACACTACGTACAGTCACAGTATACAGTACACTACGTACAGTCACAGTACACTACGTACAGGATACAGTACACTACGTACAGTCACAGTACACTACGTACAGTTACAGTACACTACGTACAGGATACAGTACACTACGTACAGTCACATTACACTACGTACAGTTACAGTACACTACGTACAGTCACAGTACACTACGTACAGTTACAGTACACTACGTACAGGATACAGTCACAGTACACTATGTACAGTTACAGTACACTATGTACAGTTACAGTACACTATGTACAGGATACAGTCACAGTACACTACGTACAGGATACAGTTACAGTACACTACGTACAGTTACAGTACACTACGTACAGGATACAGTCACAGTACACTATGTACAGGATACAGTTACAGTACACGATGTACAGGATACAGTTACAGTACACTACGTACATTTACAGTACACTACGTACAGGATACATTCACAGTACACTACGTACAGGATACAGTAATAGTACACTACGTACAGTTACAGTACACTACGTACAGGATACAGTACACTACGCACAGGATACAGTACACTACGTACAGTCACAGTACACTACGTACAGTCACAGTACACTTGGTACAGGATACAGTACACTACGTACAGGATAGTTACAGTACACTACGTACAGGATACAGTCACAGTACACTATGTACAGGATAGTTACAGTACACTGCGTACAGTCACAGAACACTACGTACAGTTACAGTACACTATGTACAGGATACAGTCACAGTACACTATGTACAGGATAGAGTCACAGTACACTACGTACAGGATACAGTCACAGTACACTACGTACAGTTACAGTACGCTATGTACAGGATACAGTCACAGTACACTACGTACAGTTACAGTACGCTATGTACAGGATACAGTCACAGTACACTACGTACAGTTACAGTACACTATGTACAGGATACAGTCACAGTACACTACGTACAGTTACAGTACGCTATGTACAGGATACAGTCACAGTACACTACGTACAGGATACAGTCACAGTAGACTACGTACAGTTACTGTACACTACGTACAGGATACAGTCACAGTAGACTACGTACAGTTACTGTACACTACGTACAGGATACAGTCACAGTACACTACATACAGTTACAGTACACTACGTACCGGATACAGTCACAGTACACTACATAGTTACAGTTCACTACGTACAGTCACAGTACACTACGTACAGGATACAGTTACAGTACACTATGTACAGGATACAGTTACAGTACACTATGTACAGGATACAGTCACAGTACACTACATAGTTACAGTACACTACGTACAGGATACAGTTACAGTACACTACGTACAGGATACAGTACACTACGTACAGGATACAGTCACAGCACACTACGTACAGGATACAGTCACAGTACACTACGTAAAGTTACAGTACACTATGTACAGGATACAGTCACAGTACACTATGTACAGGATAGAGTCACAGTGCATTACATACAGTTACAGTACACTGCGTACAGTCACAGTACACTACGTACAGGATACAGTACACTACGTACAGTTACAGTACACTACGTACAGGATACAGTCACAGTACACTATGTACAGTTACAGTACACTACGTACAGTTACAGTACACTACGTACAGGATACAGTCACAGTACACTACATAGTTACAGTTCACTACGTACAGTCACAGTACACTACGTACAGGATACAGTCACAGTACACAGTCACAGTACACTATGTACAGGATACAGTTACAGTACACTATGTACAGGATACAGTTACAGTACACTATGTACAGGATACAGTCACAGTACACTACATAGTTACAGTACACTACGTACAGGATACAGTTACAGTACACTACGTACAGGATACAGTACACTACGTACAGGATACAGTCACAGCACACTACGTACAGGATACAGTCACAGCACACTACGTACAGGATACAGTCACAGTACACTATGTACAGTTACAGCACACTACGTACAGGATACAGTCACAGTACACTACGTAAAGTTACAGTACACTATGTACAGGATACAGTCACAGTACACTATGTACAGGATAGAGTCACAGTGCATTACATACAGTTACAGTACACTGCGTACAGTCACAGTACACTACGTACAGTTACAGTACACTACGTACAGTTACAGTACACTATGTACAGGATACAGTCACAGTACACTATGTACAGGATAGAGTCACAGTGCATTACATACAGTTACAGTACACTGCGTACAGTCACAGTACACTACGTACAGTTACAGTACACTACGTACAGTTACAGTACACTACGTACAGGATACAGTCACAGTAAACTATGTACAGTTACAGTACACTACGTACAGGATACAGTACACTACGTACAGGATACAGTACACTACGTACAGGATACAGTCACAGTACACTACGTACAGTTACAGTACACTATGTACACTACATACAGTTACAGTTCACTACGTACAGTTACAGTACACTACGTACAGGATACAGTACACTACGTACAGGATACAGTCACAGCACACTACGTACAGGATACAGTCACAGCACACTACGTACAGGATACAGTCACAGTACACTATGTACAGTTACAGCACACTACGTACAGTTACAGCACACTACGTACAGGATACAGTCACAGTACACTACGTAAAGTTACAGTACACTATGTACAGGATACAGTCACAGTACACTATGTACAGGATAGAGTCACAGTGCATTACATACAGTTACAGTACACTGCGTACAGTCACAGTACACTACGTACAGTTACAGTACACTACGTACAGTTACAGTACACTATGTACAGGATACAGTCACAGTACACTATGTACAGGATAGAGTCACAGTGCATTACATACAGTTACAGTACACTGCGTACAGTCACAGTACACTACGTACAGTTACAGTACACTACGTACAGGATACAGTCACAGTAAACTATGTACAGTTACAGTACACTATGTACAGTTACAGTACACTACGTACAGGATACAGTACACTACGTACAGGATACAGTACACTACGTACAGGATACAGTCACAGTACACTACGTACAGTTACAGTACACTATGTACACTACATACAGTTACAGTTCACTACGTACAGTTACAGTACACTACGTACAGGATACAGTCACAGTACACTACATACAGGATACAGTCACAGTACACTATGTACAGGATACAATCACAGTACACTATGTACAGGATACAATCACAGTACACTATGTACAGGATACAGTTACAGTACACTACATACAGGATACAGTACACTACGTACAGGATACAGTTACAGTACACTACGTACAGGATACAGTCACAGTACACTACGTACAGGATACAGTCACAGTACACTATGTACAGGATACAGTTACAGTACACTACATACAGTTACAGTTCACTATGTACAGGATACAGTCACAGTACACTACGTACAGTTACAGTTCACTACGTACAGTTACAGTCACAGTACACTATGTACAGGATACAGTTACAATACACTAAGTACACTACATACAGTTACAGTACACTAAGTACAGTTACAGTACGCTATGTACAGGATACAGTCACAGTACACTACGTACAGTTACAGTACACTGTATAGGATACAGTCACAGTACACTATGTACAGTCACAGTACACTACGTACAGGATACAGTCACAGTACACTACATACAGTCACAGTACACTACGTACAGTCACAGTACACTACATACAGGATACAGTCACAGTACACTATGTACAGGATACAGTCACAGTACACTATGTACAGGATACAGTCACAGTACACTACATACAGGATACAGTCACAGTACACTACGTACAGGATACAGTCACAGTACACTATGTACAGGATACAGTCACAGTACACTACATACAGGATACAGTCACAGTACACTACGTACAGGATACAGTCACAGTACAGCTGAAGAGAATGGACTTCTGTACTGAAGCCTTGTTCACACTGCAGGCCTTAATGCCCAAATCAGTTTGGTTTTTCAAATCCGTTTTGGGAATACAAGTGACCAATGTTCCCGCTAAGCTGCACGCGTGCGCGGCCGCGCAGAACAAATGCTCCTGACGAACAGCTGTTGTGCTGACGTTGCTTCCAGAGGCAATTTGGCACTCGGTAGTGAGTGTTGCAACCGAGGACCACTTAACAATAACATCACTTACAGTTGACCGGTGCAGCTAGTCTAGCAGGGCATACATTTGACTTACTGACTTGTTGGAAAGGTGGCATCCTATGTCGGTGCCACGTTGAAAGTCACTGAGTTCTTCAGTAAGGCCATTCTACTGCCAATGTTTGTCTATGGAGATTGCATGGCTGTGTGCACGATTTTATACACCTGTCAGTAATGGGTGTGGCTGAAATAGCCAAATTCACTAACTTGAAGGGGGTGTCCACATACTTTTGTTTATATAGTGTATCTGTGTGTGTTCGGTGTGGGTATGTGAGTGCATGTGCTTGTGTAGTCCACCATGTAGGGAACAGGGTAGCATTTGGGAGACACACTCCATCTCTGTCCCAGTCTCTGCAGCACCACAGACTGTGAACGTCAGTGACAAACCACAGCCTTGTTGCTGTTGCACACAGGACAGGACACCAGACCCCATTTACCTCCATAGCCTCCAGTGGTGGTTGCTAGGAGCCTGGGCGACAGAGTGACACCAATCCAGTGTCTGAGCTCGGACACCGGCCCGACCACACAGACAGGCCCAACCTTCACTGCCTGACCCAAATAAACAGCCATGTAGGTCCAGCCCAGCCCGCTCACAATAAAACAGATCCCCCTTTATGTCCCAAATGGCACCCTATTCCCTACATAGCCCTATGGCCCCTGGTCAAAAGTACTGCACTGTAGAGGGAATAGGTTGCCATTTGAAACGCAACCGTCTGTTGGCACGGCAACGGTCGGCAGCCAGCCATGGACTCCGCTCTGCTTGCTGCAGGGCCGGCACAAAGTCATGCAGTCACGTGGCTTTGTTTTCAAAAACACATCTCTGTCTCTCTATGAGTGGAGCGCTCGTTGTTGGCAACAAGAGATAACAGATGAATAGGAGAGCTGTGATGAACCTAACAGTATAATACAGACGCAATATTCACCACTCTCTCTCACCAGGACGTCAAGCAGATTTGTTTTCTCGTTTTCAGAGAGAGAGTGTAAAATAGTGAGGGGTATGAGGAAAGAAGCCAGCAAGGACCTGGTTAGGACAAAGACTGGTCATTGTGTGAGGTGAAACTGAGTGACAGGACCAAGAGGAAAGAAAATAACTCAGTTTCTCCCGCTCTTTGTTGACCACCCTTCTAGCCTACCCAAAGACCTGAATACAAAGCCCTTACACCCCTACCACCCCCCTAGACTCCATGTTTATTGATGCAGGGAGAGAGGAAAGAGGGGAAAAGAGAGAGAAAGAGAGTTCCACTGTCATTGAGTGATGAGGGAAACAAGGAAGCTGGCTGACTGGTGGACGGGGTCTGACTGGGGGGCCCTGATGACTGACGGCTCCACTGACCAATTAGGGCACACGAAAATTCAGTATGGGACGAGATGTTTCGAAACAGAATGAAATGGGATGGTACTACCTGGAATTGGTCCAATAAGAACGGGTAAAACATTTTTGGTACGTTTTGCCCTACTGAACAGTACCCTCGGTTTTATTTTGTCCATCTGTCAGTGACGAGAGGGAAGCCTCACACAAATGACATTAAACACCTGACACTTTCACATAAGACAGTCACAGTGGGAGGGAAGTAGAGTCACACACACACACACACACACACACACACACACCGTGAGACATGCTGAATACCACAGTGTTCCTGTGTAGAAAGGAACCCAGGCTGCTCTTATACAAAGTGAATGAAGCAGGAAATGAGTTTCATTTATTCCTTAAGAGCTTACATGGCCAACTGCCAAATTCCTTGTCCGACGGGTGAGTCCCATATTCCCTACATAGCGCACGCCTAGGGGCCTGGTTAAAAGTAGTGCACTTTATAGGGAATATGGAGCGATTTGGGACGTAGTTTCTGACTCTACATCCAGCCTGCTATATCCAGAGATTACCATGCAGGGGGTGTAACACCCATACTCCCCTTCAGCACCTTGACTGCATGCCAAATGGCACGCTATTCCCTACATAGTGCCCTACTTTGGACCAGCGTCCTATGGAAAATTCACCGTACAAAAGGCATGCTTTTCCATTCCTTTGGAAAGTTGGCCTATATATGCAACCGCTTCATTGTGTGAGTTACACTATCAAATCAAACTTTATTTGTCACATGCGTCGAATACAACAGGTGTAGACTGTGAAATGCATATACAGATAGATAAACCTGTTGCATTTTATTCCGTGGAAGGCATTTTAAGTGAGCTGATACTCATCGTCACGAAGCTTCTGTAACGTATATGAAATATAAGAGAGTTTGCTCAGAGGAGTTCAGGAGGATTTTCAACAGCGCCCCAGTCTGTTTGTTTGCCATTACGTCAGAGTTCACAGGGGTCGTGCATGTCGCTGAATAGCGAAGGGGAAAGAGAGAGAACCCATATAGTACCACCAAGCAGATCTCCCCATGTTCTCACCATAAAGCTATCAATACGGATGAAGACACGTAGCCTGTGTCCCAAATGGCATCCTATTCCTTATGTGCACTATTTAGGGAGTAGGGTGCCATTTGGGAGGAGTATGGAATGTAACCTTAGAGGCAGGGTTGGAGATAAGGACCTGGGACAGTCAGCATACGGCGGGATCACATTTCCTCTGCACTTTCTGTAACGTAACCACCCCCCCCAAAAAGACAGCCAGCAAGGGTTTTTGAGAATGAACCTCTCATCATTAATGTAGAGAGTTAAATAAGAGACCTGGTGTCTTTCTTTATTACCATCACAAGCAGGGAACAGCAATTAGTAGCTTAGTACTCTATGAAATAGTGTGACTGCAGTGAAACATAGCAACTAGTGCCTTCAGAAAGTTTTCATACCCCTTGACTTACACATTTTGTTGTGTTACAGCCTGAATTCAAAATGGATCGCATTCATTTTTTATCATCAATCTACACACAATACCCCATAACGACAAATTGAAAATATGTTTTTAGAACATTTTGATAAATGTATTTCAAATGAAATACAGAAATATCACATTTACATAAATATTCACACCGGAGTCAATACTTTGTAAAAGCATCTTTGGCAGCGATTACAGCTGTGAGTCTTTCTGGCTTTCTAAGAGCTTTGAACACCTGCATTGTGCCACATTTGCCCATTATTATTTTCAAAATTCTTCAAGCTCTGTCAAGTTGGTTGTTAATCATTACTAGACAACCATTTTCAGGTCTTGCCGTAGAGTTTCAAGTAGATTAAAGTAAAAAGTGTAACTCGACCACTCAGCAACATTCACTGTCTTCTTGGTAAGCAACTCCAGTGTAGATTTGGCCTTGTGTTTTAGGTTATTGTCCTGCTGAAAGGTGAATTCATTTCCCAGTGTCTGGTGGAAAGCAAACTGAACCACGTTTTCCTCTAGGATTTTGCCAGTGCTTAGTTCCATTCCATCTATTTTTTTATTCTGCAAAACTCACCAGTCTTTAACAATTACAAGCATACCCATAACATGATGCAGCCATCACTATGCTTGAATATATGGGGAGTGGTACTTGGTAATGTGTTGTATTGGATTTTCCACAAACATACGGCAAGTATTCAGTCCGCTTTACTTTTTCCACATTTTCTTACGTTACAGCCTAATTCTAAATTTTTTTTAATTTTTTTATTCCCTCAATCTACACACAATACCCTATAATGACAAAGCAAAAACAGGTTTTTAGAAAGTTAAGCAAATTAATAAAAAATAATAAAAAACTGAAATATCACATAAGCATTCAGACCCTTTACTCAGTACTTTGTTGAAGCACCTTAGCAGCGATTAGAGGCTGGAGTCTTCTTAGGTATGACGCTACAAGCCTTGCACCTGTATTTGGCGAGTTTCTTACATTCTTCTCTGCAGATCCTCTCAAGCTCTGTCAGGTTGGATGGGAAGCATTGCTGCACAGCTATTTTCAGGTCTCTCCAGAGATGTTCGATCGGTTTCAAGTCTGGGCTCTGGCTGGGCCACAAGGACATTCAGAGACTTGTCCCAAAGCCACTCCTACATGGTCTTGGCTGTGTGCTTAGGGTCATTGTCCTGTTGGAAGGGTTTTTAAATCAAGGATCTCTCTGTACTTGGCTCCGTTTATCTTTCCCTCAATCCTGACTAGTCTCCCAGTCCCTGCAGCTGAAAAACATCCCCACAGCATGATGCTGCCACCACCATGCTTCACTGTAGGGAGAGTGCCAGGTTTCCTTCAGACGTGACGCTTGGCATTCAGGCCAAAGAGTTCAATCTTGGTTTCACCAGACCAGAGAATCTTGTTTCTCATGGGCAGAGTCCTTTAGGTGCCTTTTGGCAAACTCTAATTTCCGTCTGGGCACTCTACCATAAAAGGCCTGAGTGCTGCAGACATGGTTGAGATTCTGGAAGGTTCTCCAATCTCCACAGGGTTCTTGTTCACCTCCCTAAACAAAGCACTTCTCCCCCGATTGCTCAGTTTCTTGGTGGTTTCAAACTTCTTCCATTTAAGAATGATGGAGGCCATTGTGTTCTTGGGGACCTTCAATGCTGCAGAAACGTTTTGGTACCCTTCCCTAGATCTGTGCCTCAATGCAATCCTGTCTCGGAGCTCTACGGACAATTCCTTTGACCTCATGGCTTGTTTTTTCCTCTGACATGCACTGTCAACTGTGGGACCTTATATAGACAGGTGTGTGCATGTCCAATCAATTGAATTTACCACAGGTTGACTCCAATCAAGTTGTAAGAACAGCTCAATGATGATCAATGGAAATAGGATGCGCCTGAGCTCAATTTCGAGTCTAATAGCAAAGGGTCCTCTAGCATCGCAGTGCTAGAGGAGTCACTACAGCCACGGATTCGATCCCAGGCTGTGTCGCACCCGGCTGCGACTGGGAGACCTGTGAGGCGGTGCACAATTAGTTCAGCGTTGTCCGTGTTAGGGGAAGGTTTGGCCGGCCAGGATGTCCTTGTCCCATCGTGCTCCAGTGGCTCCTTGTGGCGGGCCGGGCGCATGCATGCTGACTTTGGTCGGCAGCTGGACGGTGTTTCCTCCGACACATTGGTGTGGCTGGTTTCCGGGGTAAGCAAGCAGCGTGTCAAGAAGCAGTGCGGCTTGGTAGGGTCGTGTTCCGGAGAACACATGGCTTTGCCTCTTCCGAGTCTGTATGGGAGTTGGATATCACGAAATTGGGGAGAAAAAAGGGGTAAAAACTACAACAAAGAAATGTAAAAATACATTTAAAAAGTGAATTGCCTAGCCACATTTTTGGCAGTATTGCTTTAGTGCCTTG
Source organism: Oncorhynchus mykiss (assembly GCF_057628025.1). Taxonomy (NCBI): domain Eukaryota; kingdom Metazoa; phylum Chordata; class Actinopteri; order Salmoniformes; family Salmonidae; genus Oncorhynchus; species Oncorhynchus mykiss. Next base: position 24,002,613 of record NC_143036.1, read on the forward strand.
TTGCAAACAGGATACCTGTTTTGGAATATTTTTATTCTGTACATGCTTCCTTCTTTTGACTCTGTCAATTAGATTAGTATTGTTCAGTAACTACAATATTGTTGATCGATCCTCAGTTTTTAATGGCTGTGATAGGAGAAAGCTGTTTTAAAAAGTCACCACTTGTCTCATGGTGAAATTCCTGAGCGGTTTCCTTCCTCTCCGGTAACTGAGTTAGGAAGGATGTCTGTATCTTTGTAGTGCCTGGGTGTATTGATACACCATTCAAAGTGTAATGAATAACTTCACCATGCTCAAAAGGATATTCAATGTCTGCTTTTTAAAAATGCTTTATAATCTACACAATAGGTGCCCTTCTTTCTTAAATTCACTGCTCAACTGAGGGACCTTACAGATAATTGTATGTGTGGGATACAGAGATGAGGTAGTCATTCAAATATTATGTTAAAACACTATTATTGCACACAGGGTGAGTCCGTGCAACTTATTACGTGACTTGTTAAGCACATTTTTACTCCTGAACTTATTTAGGCTTGCCATAATAAAGGTGCAGAATACTTAGACTGATGACATTTCAGCTTCTTATTAACTTGTTAAAATGTAAAAAAACATCATTCCACTTTGATATTATGGGGTATTGGGTGTAGGCCAGTGACAAAAACATCATTCCACTTTGATATTATGGGGTATTGGGTGTAGGCCAGTGACAAATACATCATTCCACTTTGATATTATGGGGTATTGGGTGTAGGCCAGTGACAAAAACATCATTCCACTTTGATATTATGGGGTATTGGGTGTAGGCCAGTGACAAACAAATCTCAATTGAATCCATTTTAAATTCCGGCTGTAAAACAACAACATTTGGAAAAATGTAAGAGGTGTGAAAACTTTGAGGGCACGAGGTTATATAATTATAGTAATTACATAATTACAGACAATGACTAAGGAGATTAGAATATGGTGGAAGGGAGGGCGATATGCACATCCTAAACTTGAGACTACCGGTGCTGGGCAAAAAAATATACATACAGATTGAGTAGAAATGGGTGCAGGAAAAAAATCACTGGGAAGCAGCAATATTCCATGTTTGGGCCTCTCGTTCCTTTATCCCAGTTTAGACTATGGCCAATACATGAGGAATGACCCCATAGTGTCATCTTGGAGCCTTCCAACTTGGTTTGGGATTAATTTCCCCACTTTGCTCAGAATAGAAGTTATACCAAGATGGTATTTTGAGTCTATTAACCTCAAAACGGGAAAAAATATAACATTTCACTGCAGATGTTCTGCTGTACACTGAGGATAAACATATTGAAAGTTACCTATAACATTGGTTTTCATCCATTTACCCTGATTTCTACCTGTTGGTCCTCAATAATACAACTTGACTCGAACTCTCCCCTCAAAGACTTGACTTGGATTTACATGTCTTGGCAAAAAAAATAGATTCTCTATCACATAACTGACTTGAAAAAAACAATAACAATGGGAGATTCTCATTTAGGCAAAAGTCTGTCCTGTCCTCTCCTCGACTCCTTCCGTCCTCCTCTCCTCTGTGACCCGTAAACAGATAAGTGGTTGAGGAGTGTCAATTCGTTAGTCGGTGAACCGAAGAGTATGCTTCCCTCCTCGATGACCTACTTCGGCCAAGGATACAAGAGCCTCCTCCTGGCGGCAAGAGCAGGAGTGTTTTGTTAATGAGCCACGCCCTCTTTGAATCAACGGTTGGTGCGCACGTTTAAAAACGATAGGATACTTTTCCTTTTATCTATAAAATGTATTGCACAACTAACTTTATTATTATTATTTTTTTTTATCACTTGACACATTTATTTTGGGATTCCACCCCTCTAAACATTTGCCCAATGGGGGAAGGAGAGTCATTTCATACAAGCACATTTTTGTTCATGATTACCTTCGACCCTTCCCAAAAGGAGGCGAGGCAGGACGGAGGAGAGAGGACGCAGGAGTTGAGCAAAACCAATTGTAAGTCTCCCTATATGCTGACCCACAGACTAAATTCTACCTTGCACAGAAACCCTTCTAAATTCACCACTGGGGGGCAGTCATCTATGTTTTCGTGGTACTGTCATTTAACTGATTTAGAGTAAATACACATTAGATATAGCTTATATTACAGATGCTTTATGTATACGGGTAATCAATAGATTTCAATGAAGAATTAAGTACTCACTGTGAGAATCTTAATTTCAGATCAGCAGCACTGTAGTGCCCTTGGAACGGATGGCTGAGAAAGAAGAAGTAACACAAGTCACTTTACATCAGAAGTACATTTTTTGTAAATAATTCATTGAGAAAGTGTAGCAACATCATTTGGCATATCCAACCACCCTCCCATCCCGCCACCCCCCTATATAGTGCACTACCTTTGATCCTTACGGGCCCTGGTCAAAAGTAGTGCAGGGAATAGGGTGCCATCTTACCCTGGGGTGATCTTGGCCATAGCTGGGTGTTTGTTGCTGAACCACACTCTGTAGTTGTGTGTGATCCTCCAGGCTGAGATGAAGGGCGTGCCCCAGTCCGCTAGCAACTTCTCATTGTCTGGACACAGACACACACACAAAGGAGCATTTATCTGTTGAAATCATCTGAGACAAATGACTAGAAGTAGTATAGTCAAGTTCAGCGATGCGAGCAGGAAGTGATCCCACATGGAATTAGTAGTAGGACTAGAGGAAGGTGTTTTCATTCATGAGAAAAGAAACACATCCCTGGCAATAAGTGTCCTACCTTCTTGTAAGGTAGAGGACAGGAGAGAATGGACGTAAAGTCCAAACTGGGCCCTAATCCATTCGTCCCCTCCCTCCCAGCCTGTCCCATCCAGAAAGATGTCCTCGCGGTTCTCCGTGACGTGTTTGACCAGGTAGTCGGCGAAACGCAGGTCAGCCGTGGTCAGGCTCAGCAGCTTCCTCAACTCTGGGTCCCCGATCTGGATCTTAGCCTCCTCCACCTAGTAGGATGGACGGACGGACACACACACACACAGTCACATGCACAGACCCACACACACAGCAGACAAAGCACTCAGTAACTCAAGATATCTGGGAAAAAGAGGCCAAATCTAATAGGCAGCATACACGTGGGATTCATTATGAAAACAGCATAGAACTACAAAAAATAGAGAATGACAAGATCACTATCTGTAATCTAGAATCAGAGAGAACCGTTTAAAAACAGACCAATGTTCTCCTAAGCTCTCCATTAATTCTCCTCTAAGAGTAGCAGACTGTCAGTACACACTTGAGATCACTGGACCTATGGGAGAGAGGAGAGGTTAGGTTGAGGGAGGGAGGGAGATGGAGAGCAGGACTCACGTCAACGATAGCGTCACTCAGGTGCCTCTGCTGACGGAAGAGAATGTTGGTTGCCCCAGCGACAAAGCCGCGCACCGTCACGTCTGACAGCAGGTGGTGCTGCTGCAAGGCCATGTAGGGCAGGCACAGGTAACCCTGGCAACCACAGGCATAGAGGTTAGAGTGTGTGGTTATCCTTCGTCTTGATCTGAGGCTGTATGTATCAAGCGTCTCAGAGTAGGAGTGCTGATCTAGGATCAGGTCCTCTCGGTCTATGTAATCTTATTCATTATGATTGAGAAGGAAAACTATCTATGTCTCTGGTGAGTGGTACTTTTTTTGTTTTTAATCTTATGTTAAGTTGACGCTGGACAATAAAGTTTTTGAATTTGTACCTTGGTGAAGATAGTGATTAGGATCTCTTTTAGTTCTCATTTGGACTAATCTTCCAAGAGTCCTTAAGCATTAAAATATAATTTATAATACGATCATATTTTCACATTTAACACTGTTACAAACAGACATAATACACTAACATATTGATCAGATAAATACTCAGTCTAAAAATATATATTGATTCTTCATCTACCATAGTCCAGCACAACTTTCTTATGTATTATATTTAAATGGTTTTAAAGTATTGTCTAAATCTATATATTGAAAGGTTTCTAGTTTGCTCAGTTAAATTATTCCATTTCTTTATTGCTCTAAGTTGAAATGTTATTTTGCCTATTTCTCTTTTCTGCCTGGATAACACATAGATGGTGGACAATCTATTCCTACTATTTACAGAATGTTTGTCTCTTACCAACTGAATACCGTTGTGAATAGAGGTTGGCTGTTTTAAATGTATATTATGAAATGAAATAAGCATGTTTGTTTCAATTATCTTGTTGATTGATGACCAACCAAGAGCATTGTGCATGACTACAACAGAAGAACCATATATCCACCTTAAAACAATCCTTGCTGCTTTGTTCTTTGCAATCTGCAGCCTCCTAATTTCACTTGCTGATGCATTTCCCCAGACCACCGAACAGTAGTTCACCTGACTCTCAATTAATGCTTGTGTTATTTGCTTAAGAATCTTTCCTGGTAAATATTTAGCTATCCTTCTGATCATGCATGTTGTTTTAATATATATATATTTTTGACATAGATTAGTTATTTGAGATGACCATGATAAGCAGTTGTCTAACTGCACCCCTAGTAGTTTGATTTCTGCCACTACCTCAATTCATCCATCCCCTCGTTCCACCACTCCCTTTCTGTGTTTTATTCCTGTTTCATCCATCTACCCATCTCATACTCTCATCCATCTCCCCATCTCATACTCTCATCCATCTCCCCATCTCATACTCTCATCCATCTCCCCATCTCATACTCATCCATCTCCCCATCTCATACTCTCATCCATCTCCCCATCTCATACTTTCATCCATCTCCCCATCTCATACTTTCATCCATCTCCCCATCTCATACTTTCATCCATCTCCCCATCTCATACTTTCATCCATCTCCCCATCTCATACTCTCATCCATCTCCCCATCTCATACTCTCATCCATCTCATACTTTCATCCATCTCACCATCTCATATTTTCATCCATCTCCCCATCTCATATTTTCATCCATCTCCCCATCTCATATTTTCATCCATCACCCCATCTCATATTTTCATCCATCACCCCATCTCATATTTTCATCCATCTCCCCATCTCATATTTTCATCCATCACCCCATCTCATATTTTCATCCATCTCCCCATCTCATATTTTCATCCATCTCCCCATCTCGTATTTTCATCCATCTCCCCATCTCATATTTTCATCCATCTCCCCATCTCATATTTTCATCCATCTCCCCATCTCATATTTTCATCCATCTCCCCATCTCATATTTTCATCCATCTCCCCATCTCATATTTTCATCCATCTCCCCATCTCATATTTTCATCCATCTCCCCATCTCATATTCTCATCCATCAATCAATATAAAGTCAACAAAAAAAAAACATACCTTGGTGAAGATGGCAAGTGGCAGTCCGTACTGGTCCTCCTCCAGGCCTGACACTAGGCCCTGAGTGACAGCCACCTGCCCCCCTTGCCCTGCTGACTGTCCCTGGGGCTGAACTGTGATGGGGACACCTGGCTCTGGGTCAAACGTTTCTGGGTGCTCCGCGCCCAAACCTAAACCCCCTGTCTCAGAGTCTTTTGGAATGTCCTCCAGCACGCTAGGGTCCAGTGTCTCCCAGTCGCTCTCTGACGAGTCTGGGGAGGTACGGGAGGGGGGCTTGAGGTTTGTGCTTGCCCCAGCTGGGGTGGAGGTGTCTGAGGGGGAGGCTGTCCGCTGCGAGGCCTCCGTGGAGGTGGGGGTAGTCTGGTTCTCACCGAAACCCTCCTCCCCTACCAGCTCCAGGGTAGCATTGGTGATGTCAGTGACAGAGACAGAGACAAACTCCTCAGCCCCCGACACACACTCCAGCAGGCTGATGTCGTCTGAGACACTACTCTTGGGCTGGTAGTGGGACGAGTCGGCCAGGCCGTGTTCTATCATGCCTAGAGGAATGAACACACAAGATGAGGTTTGACCTTTGAACCCCCACGATGAAGAAGAAACAAACACTCCAGAGGAAAAACTAAGAGTAGAATATGTAGAATCATAATGATAGGACCGCTATGCTGGTGCTCACCGGGGAACAGTGACAGTACAGTCATCAGAGCTTCTACCAGTCTGTTGACTGGAGATACGTAGAACAGCACCTGGAATAGGAAACACACACAGAGAGACACACAAACAGTAAGGCCATAAATTCCGACTACAAACCCCTAGAGGGAGTTATGCGGGCAATGTCTTGTGGTATGATGACGATTACTGACGCGGTGCTATCTTGCTATAAAGTCACCGTGTGGGGTGTCATTTATGATATGCTGTCATGTTGTTGTTGATGACTCACATGCCCAGAGTAATTCCCCATTGTGATGATAGATGGATAGATTTAATTGAAATCCTCACCTTCTTCTCCAGCAGAATCAGTTTGAAGAGAATAAGAACCTAAGTGGGTGAATGAGAAAAGAAGCATGTCAACAGCACCACAACGACTAACCACAATCTGGGCAGGGTACACTCTATTCCTTTATAGGGCACTACTTTTGACCAGGGTACATAGGGCTCAGTTCAAGGCACTCAGGTCAAAAGTAGTGCACTACATAGGGAACAGAATGCCATTTGGTACGCAATCTAGATGTTTACAAGCCATTTGATGGCCTCAAAACACATGAATTTACCTTGTGTCGAAAGTGCAGTATTAAATCTCTTGGTGACATACCTGTCGGGAGAAAATGTGTACATCAAGAACGTGACATTTGCATGAAGGAGGACATTTATCATACGTTTGAATTGACGTCCCAAATGGCACCCTATATAGTGTTTTATTTTACCAGAGCTCTATGGGCCCTGGTCAAAAGTAGTGCACTATACAGGGAATAGGGCGCCATTTGGAACACACGCCAAATGTTTTGGGGCATTACTCAATGTCACACAAAAAAGAAGACTGAAGACATCCTTAAATAGGACAGTCCTCTTTCTGTAAGCTGATCTGAACACCATAACAAGTGACACAATGACACACCTGACTGACAGATTTCTATGGCTAATCTAGGACAGACACCACAGACAGGATCATTCAACAGCAGCCATTTTAGTGAGAGCAGATTGCGAGTGAGAGACTGACATGCTCCACAGCCCTGGTCTGTGTCCCCAAAATGGCAGCCTAAATAGGGAATAAGGTGTAATTTGCAATGCACCTAGTGTTGGAGCCAGATAGAATAGCAGGACAATTTTACCCAGGAACACTTGTGATCCCTCCAGAGCCGTTCCTCTCAGAGAACCGTTCATGTGTTCATACAACTCCTACAGATAGAGGGAGAGAGATGGAGACAAAAAAAAGAGACAGAAAGAGAGACAGTCAGAGAGGGAGAGAGAAGGAGACAGAAAAAGAGAGACAGAAAGAGAGACAGTCAGAGAGGGAGCGAGAGAGAGAGAGAAAAGTTAAGGTTCTAAGTTCAATGTCTCAAACACAAAAGGTCACAAATCAAAGAAGAAAGTGATTCAAGCCTTTGTGATTCAAAACTCTGAAAACACTCACTTTCAATATGGATATCTGTGAGAAGTCTTTCTCCTCAAAGTAGGCGTGTGTGATGAGCTGTAGTTTAGCTTGGAGAAGACCGTACAGAGGCTGAGGAGGAAGAGGAGAGAAACACTCATCAGTGAGTGAGTGAGGGCAGTCAGCCCGGTCTAGTGTGGGGTGATTAGCACCTGTCAGTTTGTTTATGTGAGGAAGCGAACCAACTTCTCTTAGTCCTGACCAGAAATAGCCAGCAAGCCCCCCGGTCCGCCACAAGGAGTCGCTAGAGCGCAATGAGCCAAGTAAAGCCAAGTGGGGATTTAAAGTATACACACTATAAACACAGTTTTGGTGACAAGATTAATAAAAAAACTAAATTCTAATGACTTATCCTGGAAAAGGATTTAAAACGGCCTACACATTTTTATGATTCTGGTGTTTCCTCCACCATACCAGCTCTCATTACCCAAGGAAGCGTGCCCCTTCCTGCCTTGTCAGCTGTTCCATAACTGTGAATTATGGGAGCTGTCCACTGACCCCCAGGGGTCACAGGCCTCGTCCCAAATGGCACCCTATTCCCTATGTAGTGTATTATTATTATAAAATAAATAAATAAAATAGGGAATAGGATGCCATTTGGGACAAAGTCAGAGTGCTCCAGGAGACCTTTTCCCAGAGAGATCCCCCAGCCCCAACCCCCAGTCTCAAACCGCCAACACACGTCATCAGACAAACAGGAGTATCCTGGGGATACTGACAAGGTAAAAATCTGTCGTTCTGCCCCTGAACAAGGCAGTTAACCCACTGTTCCCCAGTAGGCCATCATTGTAAATAAGAATGTGTTCTTAACTGACTTGCCTAGTTAAATATATTAAAACAGGACCGAGGCAGGACCGAGGCAGGCACTCCCATCTCCCCATGCTTCTAGACGGACATTGACCTCATCCCGTCAGTTGAGGATGCCTGGTCTTTCTTTAAAAGTAACTCCCTCACCATTTTAGATAAGCATGCTCCGTTCAAAAAATGCAGAACTAAGAACAGATATAGCCCCTGGTTCACTCCAGACCTGACTGCCCTCGACCAGCACGAAAACATCCTGTGGCGGACTGCACTAACATCGAATAGTCCCCGCGATATGCAACTGTTCAGGGAAGTCAGGAACCAATACACACAGTCAGTCAGGAAAGCTAAAGTCAACTTCTTCAGGCAGAAGTTTGCATCCTGTAGCTCCAACTCCAAAAAGTTCTGGGACACTGTGAAGTCCATGGAGAACAAGAGCACCTCCTCCCAGCTGCCCACTGCACTGAGGCTAGGTAACACGGTCACCACCGATAAATCCATGATTATCGAAAACTTCAACAAGCATTTCTCAACGGCTGGCCATGCCTTCCGCCTGGCTACTCCAACCTCGGCCAACAGCCCCCCCCCCCCCCCCCCCCGCAGCTACTCGCCCAAGCCTCTCCAGGTTCTCCTTTACCCAAATCCAGATAGCAGATGTTCTGAAAGAGCTGCAAAACCTGGACCCGTACAAATCAGCTGGGCTTGACAATCTGGACCCTCTATTCCTGAAACTTTCCGCCGCCATTGTCGCAACCCCTATTACCAGCCTGTTCAACCTCTCTTTCATATCGTCTGAGATCCCCAAGGATTGGAAAGCTGCCGCAGTCATCCCCCTCTTCAAAGGGGGCGACACCCTGGACCCAAACTGTTACAGACCTATATCCATCCTGCCCTGCCTATCTAAGGTCTTCGAAAGCCAAGTCAACAAACAGGTCACTGACCATCTTGAATCCCACCGTACCTTCTCCGCTGTGCAATCTGGTTTCCGAGCCGGTCACGGGTGTACCTCAGCCACGCTCAAGGTACTAAACGATATCATAACCGCCATCGATAAAAGACAGTACTGTGCAGCCGTCTTCATAGACCTTGCCAAGGCTTTCGACTCTGTCAATCACCGTATTCTTCACCGACTGCCTTGCCTGGTTCACCAATTACTTTGCAGACAGAGTTCAGTGTGTCAAATTGGAGGGCATGCTGTCCGGTCCTCTGGCAGTCTCTATGGGGGTGCCACAGGGTTCAATTCTCGGGCCGACTCTTTTCTCTGTATATATCAATGATGTTTCTCATGCTGCGGGCGATTCCCTGATCCACCTCTACGCAGACGACACCATTCTATATACTTCCGGCCCGTCCTTGGACACTGTGCTATTTAACCTCCAAACGAGCTTCAATGCCATACAGCACTCCTTCCGTGGCCTCCAACTGCTCTTAAACGCTAGTAAAACCAAATGCATGCTTTTCAACCGTTCGCTGCCTGCACCCGCACGCCTGACCAGCATCACCACCCTGGATGGTTCCGACCTTGAATATGTGGACATCTATAAGTACCTAGGTGTCTGGCTAGACTCTAAACTCTCCTTCCAGACCCATATCAAACATCTCCAATCGAAAATCAAATCAAGAGTCGGCTTTCTATTCCGCAACAAAGCCTCCTTCACTCACGCCGCCAAACTTACCCTAGTAAAACTGACTATCCTACCGATCCTCGACTTCGGCGATGTCATCTACAAAATTGCTTCCAACACTCTACTCAGCAAACTGGATGCAGTTTATCACAGTGCCATCCGTTTTGTCACTAAAGCACCTTATACCACCCACCACTGCGACCTGTATGCTCTAGTCGGCTGGCCCTCGCTACATATTCGTCGCCAGACCCACTGGCTCCAGGTCATCTACAAGTCCATGCTAGGTAAAGCTCCGCCTTATCTCAGTTCACTGGTCACGATGGCAACACCCACCCGTAGCACACGCTCCAGCAGGTGTATCTCACTGATCATCCCTAAAGCCAACACCTCATTTGGCCGCCTTTCGTTCCAGTTCTCTGCTGCCTGTGACTGGAACGAATTGCAAAAATCGCTGAAGTTGGAGACTTTTATCTCCCTCACCAACTTCAAACATCTGCTATCTGAGCAGCTAACCGATCGCTGCAGCTGTACATAGTCTATTGGTAAATAGCCCACCCATTTTCACCTACCTCATCCCCATACTGTTTTTATTTATTTATTTTTCTGCTCTTTTGCACACCAATATCTCTACCTGTACATAACCATCTGATCATTTATCACTCCAGTGTTAATCTGCATAATTGTAATTATTTGCCTACCTTCTCATGCCTTTTGCACACAATGTATATATAGACTCCCCTTTTTTCTACTGTGTTATTGACTTGTTAATTGTTTACTCCATGTGTAACTCTGTGTTGTCTGTTCACACTGCTATGCCTTATCTTGGCCAGGTCGCAGTTACAAATGAGAACTTGTTCTCAACTAGCCTACCTGGTTAAATAAAGGTGAAATAAATAAAAAAATTAAAAAAATAAAAAATAGACCTCTTCCTTCCTCTCTCACAACCTTGTCACATGTTAGCCGACTCACCACTCGACTGAGGACACACACGCTCTTCTGGACCGTCTCCCTGGTGACGTCAGCCAGTCGGACCTTCAGGGACTGAAAAGGAAAAACAACCAAAGATTTGAGGCCTACACCTAATGGCACTCAGCAAACAGTCCGCAAACAGCCCGCAAACAGCCCGCAAACAGTCTGCAAACAGTCCGCAAACAGTCCGCAAACAGTCCGCAAACAGTCCGCAAACAGTCCGCAAACAGTCCGCAAACAAAAGCAGTAAAGCAGCAGAAGACATGAATAGTTGTGTCTCTTGAATATTAAAGTGCCATGAGGGGGAACCAACCTTAGCCTCTATTTGGCGATAGCAGGAGACTCCATACACACACTTCATATCTGCTCCACTGAAAGGAGGGAGGTGAAAGTACACAGTGTCTGAAAAACAAAACATCAACGGCTATTTAGTGGCTATTTCCTAGAAGGATCTTCTTGCAATGAATGATGTGTGGTTGTTGTTCCTACAAACCTTACGCTAGTTAACTACACTGACTGTAGGTCGCTCTGGATAAAAGCATCTGCCAAAGTTGATTAAATGTAAACATTTAATTACATATAATATCTCTGGACCGTTACTGTTCTCTCTATTTAATTAGTCTGATTTTTAATTAGCCAATCAAGCATGCAACAATCATTCAAATTACACAGTAGACTGAACATCTGTTGTTGTTGTTGCATTAAAATATAACTGAACTAACTATCTGTGACTTCAATAAACCGATAAGAGATTCCAAGCATTTGACAGTTATTACAGTTACATAAAGCTAATAAGAGCATCAAGAGGACAACATAAAAAGGAGGAAATGGTTATCCCTTGTCTAATGTGGATTGTATGTGGATACAAGGAGCAATGGAAATCCATTCGATTTGATGAGAAAAGATTGGGTCGCATCTGGACCAACGCCCATGATGATGAGGGCGTGGTTTTCGAATGTTGTAAGGCTGACTCCGATAGCTACAGGAACACAGCAGCAACCAACAACCCATCACATCTCTACAAGGCCAGCGAGTGACTAAGCAGGCAGGGCCAGGCAGGCAGGATGGGCCAAGCAGTCAGGATGGGCCAAGCAGTCAGGATGGGCCACAGCTGTACTGCCTTGTGCATTTCCCCCCCCCCCCCCCAGCAGCACTAAGCTCAGCTCTGCTCTACTCCCATGAACTCTGCCATCACATGCACGAGTCTGTCTCGTGTTGTTGATGCTGTTGCTTTTATAGCCTGACTGCACTGCAGCAGAATCACTCAGTAATAAAATCTACTGCGTCACAGAGGGTTTATTTGCATCCTTCAAGCAAGCAGCCACTGAACAAACATACACACACACTGGGCCTATAGTGTGAAATAGCTGAGGACTGAAAAATATTGGGAGTGTAATTAGGCTAATACTCCGTCTCCTGAAGCTGTATGTAGGCCTATAACCACAGAACAAGAATGAGATTCTAATTCAATGGCTATAACAAACTTCTTAAAGGGGGGCTGAACTTCCTGATTTAGCCTCGGTACCAATTCTCCTCATTAGGAAATGCGACAGAATGAGATTTGCATTTTGGAGGGGTGCTTTGATGTGGATGTCTTTTGTGTATGTGTTCGAACATGGGAAGCGTTCTGCCAAAACAATACACAGTTACAGTCACTCACCCTTCCAGATAACTTTCCTCAGCATACACATCACTGACAAACTGAAATGGTCCACCCACACAGACAGCGTGGTGAAGAAGGCGCAACAGCGCCTCTACAACCTCAGGCGGCTGAAGAAATTTGGCTTGTCACCTAAAACCCTCAAACTTTTACAGATGCACAATTGAGTGCATCCTGTCGGGCTGTATCACCGCCTGGTACACGGCAACTGTATCACCGCCTAGTACACGGCAACTGTATCACCGCCCACAACCGCAGGCTACATTATACAGGCTGCATTTGCTAAGGAATTATGCCATTGGTGCTGTGCAAATCAAAAGTCCAGGATGATTTGTTGCAATTGTGTAGGGCTATATTTTTGCAGTTCAGTAAAGGCAATAAAATAACTGGGAGTAAGCCCCAAACGGCACCCTATTCTCTATGTAGTGCACTACTTTTGACCATGGAGCAATTGAAACCAGAGAGCTCTCACTCTCCTTAGCACCATATCCATGTCCCCTCCCCAGTCCCTACGCCAATCATTGATCCCTCTATTGACAGAGCCACTCTCGTGACAGACAGGTGTCATCTAGGCTCTCTAGTGCCACGAAAGCACAGGTGGAGGTGTAGGACCCACACAACTACCCCCACAGAGAGGTCTCTCTCACCCTAACTGCAGTTCTGAGGGGAGGGGGAGTGAGGCTCTAAAGATACCCCACACCAAGGATGCATCCCAAATGGCACCTATACCCTATATAGTGCACTACCTTTACCCAGGCCCCAGAGAGCGAGGTGCGGTTTGCACAACGCATCACCAGGGGAAAACTACCTGCCCTCCAGGACACCTACAGCACCCAATGTCACAGGAAGGCCAAAAAGATCAAGGACAACAACCACCTGAGCCACTGACTGTTCACCCCGCTACCATCCAGAAGGCGAGGTCAGTACAGGTGCATCAAAGCAGAGACTGAGAGACTGAAAAACAGCTTCTATCTCAAGGCCATCAGACTGTTAAACAGCCATCACTAGCACAGAGAGGCTGCTGCCTACATACAGACTTGAAATCATTGGCCACTTTAATAAAATGGAACACTTGCCACTTTTATAATGCCACTTTAAAAATGTTTACATATCTTGCATTACTCATCTCATATTAATATACTGTATTCTATACTATCTATTGCACCTTAGCCTATGCGCTCGGACATTGCCCATCCATATATTTATATATTCTTATTCCATTCCTTTACATAGATTTGTGTGTATTAGGTATTGTGGAATTGTTAGATAATACTTGTTAGATATTGCTGCACTGTCGGAACTAGAAGCACAAGCATTTCGCTACACTCGCAATAACGTCTGCTAGTCATGTGTATGTGACCAATACATTTGATTTGAACTTTAAACACTAACTAGGTCTTGTATCTGGAAGTAGCTTAGACTAGCAAGCAAGCTAGAGAAGTTTTTTCTCCAATCATCAGGTGTGCACCTTGTGGCAAAATGGGTTTGACTTTGGATAGCTGATCTGTTGGGCTAGTTAGGGACTGTCAATAAATTACACAATGTAAATGGGACAATATTTTAATGTTGCACCCCTTTTAGTTGTCTCATTATATGCTTACAATATTTGTAGATTAATTTCTACAATTGAACGTTGCTTTGAGGTTTTAAAGTCATTGAAATTTGAGCTATTGACATTTAAAAATATATTGTCCCATGTACATTGTGTAATTTACTGATGGTTCCCAACTAGCCTCATAGGGATATTGAACGTCAAACCAAATTTGCTGTTTATATTAAAAACCACATTCCTGTAAAGATTAGAGAGGATCTCATGTCAAATACTGTTGAAGTAATTTGGCTACAGGTTAATCTGCCTCACCTAAAGCCCATTCTGGTGGGAAGCTGCTACAGACCACCAAGTGCTAACAGTCAGTATCTGGGTAACATGAGTGAAATTCTTGATAATGTATGTGATATCAATAGAGAGGTATATTTTCTGGGTGATTTAAATATTGACTGGCTTTCATCAAGCTGCTCACTCAAGAAAAAGCTTAAATCTGTAACCTGTGCCTGCAACTTGGTTCAAGGTTATCAGTCAAACTACCAGGGTAGTTACAAACAACACAGGAATGAAATCATCAACATGTATTGATCACATCTTTACTAATGCTGCAGAAATGTTCTTGAAAGCAGTATCCAGATCCATCGGATGTAGTGATCACAATATAATAGCCATATCTAGGAAAACCAAAGTTCCAAAGGCTGGGCCTAATATAATGTACAGTGGGGCAAAAAAGTATTTAGTCAGCCACCAATTGTGCAAGTTCTCCCACTTAAAAAGATGAGAGAGGCCTGTAATTTTCATCATAGGTACACTTCAACTATGACAGACAAAATGAGAAGAAAAAAAATCCAGAAAATCACATTGTAGGATTTTTAATGAATTTATTTACAAATTATGGTGGAAAATAAGTATTTGGTCAATAACAAAAGTTTATCGCAATAGTTTGTTAGATACCCTTAGTTGGCAATAACAGAGGTCAAACGTTTTCTATAAGTCTTTAACCTCACAAGGTTTTCACACACTGATGCTGGTATTTTGGCCCATTCCTCCATGCAGATCTCCTCTAGAGCAGTGATGTTTTGAGGCTGTTGCTGGGCAACACGGACTTTCAACTCCCTCCAAAGATTTTCTATGGGGTTGAGATCTGGAGACTGGCTAGGCCACTCCAGGACCTTGAAATGCTTCTTACGAAGCCACTCCTTCGTTGCCCGGGCGGTGTGTTTGGGATCATTGTCATGCTGAAAGACCCAGCCACGTTTCATCTTCAATGCCCTTGCTGATGGAAGGAGGTTTTCACTCAAAATCTCACGATACATGGCCCCATTCATTCTTTCCTTTACACGGGTCAGTCGTCCTGGTCACTTTGCAGAAAAACAGCCCCAAAGCATGATGTTTACACCCCCATGCTTCACAGTAGGTATGGTGTTCTTTGGATGCAACTCAGCATTCTTTGTCCTCCAAACACGACGAGTTGAGTTTTTACCAAAAAGTTATATTTTGGTTTCATCTGACCATATGACATTCTCCCAATCTTCTTCTGGATCATCCAAATGCTCTCTAGCAAACTTCAGACGGGCCTGGACATGTACTGGCTTAAGCACGGGGACACGTCTGGCACTGCAGGATTTGAGTCCCTGTCGGCGTAGTGTGTTACTGATGGTAGGCTTTGTTACTTTGGTCCCAGCTCTCTGCAGGTCATTCACTAGGTCCCCCCGTGTGGTTCTGGGATTTTTGCTCACCGATCTTGGAGCCCCAGATCGAGGGAGATTATCAGTGGTCTTGTATGTCTTCCATTTCCTAATAATTGCTCCCACAGTTGATTTCCTCAAACCAAGCTGCTTACCTATTGCAGATTCAGTCTTCCCAGCCTGGTGCAGGTCTACAATTTTGTTTCTTGTGTCCTTTGACAGCTCTTTGGTCTTGGCCATAGTGGAGTTTGGAGTGTGACTGTTTGAGGTTGTGGACAGGTGTATTTTATACTGATAACAAGTTCAAACAGGTGCCAGTAATACAGGTAACGAGTGGAGGACAGAGGAGCCTCTTAAAGAAGAAGAGAGCCAGAAATCTTGCTTGTTTGTAGGTGACCAAATACTTATTTTCCACCATTTGCAAAGAAATTCATTAAAAATCATAAAAAAATGTGATTTTTTGGATTTCTTCTCTCTCACTTTGTCTGTCATAGTTGAAGTGTACCTATGATGAAAATTACAAGCCTCTCATCTTTTTAAGTGGGAGAACTTGCACAATTGGTGGCTGACTAAATAGTTTTTTGCCCCACTGAATAAGAGGTCATAGGAATCACCACAAAAGTTATTGTATGTTATTGATGTAAAGAATATCTGTTGGTCTGTGGTGTGTAATGTGTAGCAAACAGACACTGCACTTGACACATTTATGAAATTGCTTAAACCAGTTGCTAATAAGCATGCACCCATTAAGAAAATGACAACAAAAAAAACTGTTAAATCCCCATGGATTGATGAGGAATTGAAAAAATGATGGTTGAGAAGGATGAGGCAAAAGGAATGGAAAATAAGTCTGGCTGCACAATCGATTGGCAAACTTATTGCAAATTGAGAAATCATGTGACTAAACTGAATAAAAAGAAGAAGAAGAAACAACAATATGAAACCAAGATAAATGAAATAAAGAATGATAAAAAAAGCTTTGGAGCACCTTAATAAATGAAATTCTGGGAAAAAAGGAAAACTCAGCTCCATCATTCATTAAAACAGATGGCTCATTAAATCACAAAACCAACTGATATTGCCAACCACTAATGATTTGTTTAATTGGCAAGATTAGCAAATTTAGGCATAACATGCCAGCAACAAATGATGACACATCCAAGCATAACTGACCAAATTATGAAAGACAAGCATTGTAATTTTAAATTCTGTGAAGTTAGTGTGGAAGAGGTGAAAAAAATATTGTTGTCTTGATAACAATGACAAGCCACCGGGGTTTGACAACTTGGATGAAAAATGACTGAGGATAACAGCGGATGATATTGCCACTCCTATTTGCCACATCTTCAATTTAAGCCTATTAGAAAAGCGTGTGCCCTCATGCTTGGAGGGAAGCAAAAGTCATTCCACTACCTAAGAATGTTAAAGCCCACTTTATTGGCTAAAATAGCCTACCAATTCAGCCTTTTACCAACCCATAGTAAACTTTTGGAAAAAATTGTGTTTGATAAGATACAAATGCTATTTTACAGTAAAACAAATTGACAAACTTTCAGCATGCTTATAGAAAATGACATTCAACAATCACAGCACTTACACAAACGACTGATGATTGGATGAGAATTGATGATATTGATCATAAAAAGATTTTGGGGGCTGATTTGTTATACTTCAGTGCGGCCTTTGACATTATCGATCATAGTCTTCTGCTGGCAAAACTTGTGTTAGGGCTTTACACCCCCTGCTATATTGTGGATAAAGACTTACCTGTCTAACAGAACACAGATGGTGTTCTTTAATGGAAGCCTCTCCAACATAATCCAGATAGAATCAGGAATTCCCCAAGGCAATTGTCTAGGCCCTTTACATTTTTCAATCTTTACTAATGAATTGCCACTGGCTTTGAGGAAAGCCAGAATGCCTATGTATGCGGATGACTCAACACTATACATGTCAGCTACTACAGTGACTGAAATGACTGCAACACTTAACAAAGAGTTGCAGTTAGTTTCAGAGTGGGTGGCAAGGAATAAGTTAGTCCTAAATATTTCTAAAACTAAAAGCATTGTATTTGGGACACATCATTCACTAAACCCTAAACCTCAACTAAATCTTGTAAATAATGTGGAAATTGAGCAAGTTGAGGTGACTAAACTGCTTGGAGTTACCCTGGATTGTAAACTGTCATGGTCAAAACATATTGATACAATAGTAGCTAAGATGGGGAGAAGTATGTCCATGATAAGAATCTGCTCTACCTTTGTTGACAGCACTGTCAACAAGGCAGGTCCTACAGGCCCTAGATTTCTCACACCTGGGCTACTGTCCAGTCGTGTGGTCAGGTGCCACAAAAAAATTACTTATGGAAATTGCAATTGGTTCAGAAGAGGGCAGCACGGCTGGCCCTTGGATGTACACATAGAGCTAATATTAATAATATGCATGTCAATCTCTCCTGGCTCAAAGTGGAGGAGAGATCGACCTCATCACTGCTTGTATTTATGAGAGGTATTGACGTGTTGAATGCACTGAGCTGTCTGTTTGAACAACTGGCGCACAGCTCAGACACCCATGCATACCCCACAAGACATGCCACAAGAGGTCCCTTCACAGTCCCCAAGTCCAGAACAGACAATGGAAGGCGAACAGTACTAAATAGAGCCATGACTAGATGACTACTATTCCACATCAAGTAACTCATGCAAGCAGTAAAATTCAATTTTAAAAAACAGATTAAAAAAACAAACACCTTTTGGAACAGCGGGGACTGTGAAGCAACACAAACATAGGCACAGACACATGCATACACACATGATAGCATACGCTCTACACACATGTAGAGTTTTGTACTGGATATATGTGGTAGTGGTGGAGTAGGGGCCTGAGGGCACATGGTCTGTGAATGTATCATAATGTTTTTAAAATTGAATAAACTGCCTTCATTTTGCTGAACCCCAGGAAGAGGAGGATCCATAATAAATACAAATACAATACAAATTGACCATGGGCATTAAGATCGGGTACTGGGCAGCTGTGCTCCAAATTGATGATTACTTGGGTTCTGCCAACTGTGAGCATGTGGCCAGGATTGAAATAAACTGAAAAGTGTTACAGTACCCTTCATTCTGTGACATTCAATTACTTTCTAATTATCTCACAAATCTCAGTTTTGGACAAGTGACTTTATGACCAAAATGATCCTATTTTACACTTTTTAGTAAATTTTGGCACTAGAATAACCGTTTCTGACTCATATCGATGCCATATAGGACATTTTCGAAAGGAGAAGTTGCTTTTATGGTTCAGTTGTACTTCAATATTGTTCACTCCCTCTCTTTCAGAGGGGTTGGGTTCAATGCGGAAGACACATTGCTGTTGTACAACTGACTACAACACAACAAGCTAGGCAGGACAGCAGAACAAAAGTAAATCACATCACACGATGAGTGCTAACTAACGAGCCGGGCCTGTTGGCCTCAGTGATATTACGAACAGAAGGAGACTTTGACAAGATGGAGGGCCTCAGGGCAACACTACCAAACAGAGCACAGCAGAGCAACACTATCACAGTCATCCACTGCACCACAGCTAGGCTACATAACTAGCTTAAACTATAATTTCCAGCCTTCCTGCTGATTCTGCATTCTAACATGAGCAGTAGCCTTTTAAGGCCGAAGCCAAACATGATGACAAAGATATGTAGTTTATTTTTCCACTGAGGTAATGGTGACTCATCAGCAGAGATAATTTCTACTTCATTTATTTAGCTATCAATTTACCAGGTAAGTTGGCTGAGAACACAGTCTTGCAGGGGCAAAGAGAGGGGTTGAACGTTCCACTCGACATTTTGTTAAAACTATCCGTAGCAGTGTAATAACAAATGTGGGAGAGATGGACAGATAAGAAAGAAAAGAAGCAAAAGTGACTGGGTGCATCCCAAATTGCACCCTATGGGCCCTGGTCAAAAGTAGTGCACTATAAAGGGAATAGAGTGCCATTTGGGACGCATCCTATGTACCTTCTTGGTAGTTGTGTGCCCCGTCAGGCAGGGCTAGGAAAGGCAGGTACTTCCACTCCTCGGGCAGGTTGCTGCTGTCATGGCCCTCCTCAGGGATGAGTGGAGGGTAGGAGTATTCCACCTGAGGAGAGAGAGATAAAACAATGCAAAAATAATGATACAATACTCAGTATCCATCCTACTAACCCACAAAACTCCAACGCTAGCTATCTTAGGCAAGGACCAGATTGACTTAGCATAGCCCAGGGAGTAAAATGACTCACTTAAAGCAAGTAGGGCAAATGCACACAATTCAAAAATATGGCTCTTAATTTGTTAGGGAAAATAATAGCTCATACACTGTGTACAGTAAGGACAACATGCATAACAACAGTAGCCCAGATGAAGAGAGCTATTCACACTCATCATCATGTGACTATGAGTCACAGCAGCCTCTAGATATTGTGCGGAACATGTTCAAGGTCCTGTTTGTTATCAGCTGTTCATCAACTTGTTCAACAAGACGCCTGTAGCTTTGTGGTGGAAATAGAATAAAACTTTATTGCCCATCCAGAATGGAAATGTTTCTTTGGCATCGCCTTCCATTAAAAATGATCACATACATTCTCACATCAGACACATTTAAACCAGTCAGTCCATCATGTTACATCCACTACCAACATAGAGGACATTAACACATTCACTCACAACTGACCGCTGTCCCAACTGCACTGGATAGATCAGTACATATACTGATACAACTTACTTTGCATTTAATCATCCAACAGCACAATGAACGACGGAATGTTTGAACATGTTTTTCTTGGCGATGGGCATTCTGAACCGCCGGCCAGTGGGAAGCCTCTCCAGCTGAGGGGTGAAGAGGGGGGGGGGGGGGGGTCGCCAACAACGGCCAGTGCCTTCTTTTTGGTTGCCTTGTTGAACAGACTGGTGGTCGACCAATTACTTTGTTGGCTGTGTTTACTATTTTGGTCAGAACAAAGGCCAAATAACCACAACCTTGGCAAATAGTACATAATATGTAATGAGCAATTATTATGCAATTGCTCATTTATACTGGCTACATTATACAGGTGACATTATACTGGCTGCATTTGCTAAGGAATTATGCCCTTGGTGCTGTGCAAATCAAAAGTCCAGGATGATTTGTTGCAATTGTGTAGGGCTATATTTTTGCAGTTAAGAAAAAGGCAATAAAATAACTGGGAGTAAGCTCCAAACGGCACCCTATTCTCTATGTAGTGCACTACTTTTGACCATGGAGCAATAGAAACCAGAGAGCTCTCACTCTCCTTAGCACCATATCCATGTCCCCTCCCCAGTCCCTACACCAATCATTGATCCCTCTATTGACAGAGCCACTCACGTGACAGACAGGTGTCATCTAGGCTCTCTAGTTTCACGAAAGAACAGGTGAGGTGTAGGACCCACACAACTACCCCCACAGAGAGGTCTCTCTCTCCCTAACTGCAGTTCTGAGGGGAGGGGGAGTGAGGCTCTAAGATACCCCACACCAAGGATGCATCCCAAATGGCACCTATACTGTATATAGTGCACTACTTTTACCCAGGTCCCATAGAGAGAGAGAGAGAGAGAGAGAGAGAGAGAGAGAGAGTGATGTTTTTGTTTCTTCTCACTTTTGTTTATTTCACTTTCTTTGGCAATGTAACCATATGTTCTCATGCCAATAAAGCCTCTTTGAAATGAATTGATAGACAGAGAGAGAAAAATAGCAAGAGAGAGAAAAAGTCAGCGAGGCCCACCTGCCAGAAAGACAAGAACCTAATCTAGTGATACCCAGTCTAACCCAGTAGGTCTCCTATCAGGTAACAGACAATACCACTCCACCTCCATGTCCGTGTCCCAAATTCCACCACATTCCCTATATAGTGCACTACATTTGACAAGGCACCCTTAGGACTCCGGTCAAAAGTAATGCACTATAAAAGGGAACAGAGTGTCATTTGAGATGCAGCCTACCCCTCGAGTGAACACCTAGGCTATTACCTGACAAAGAAAACCCTCTGTCTGGCCTGTCTTTCACCGGTTTGGTGGTAGTGATCACAAGGGGAAGGGGGTGGGTTTGGGCCTGTTTGTAACGCGCACACACACACACAACCCCCTTTTATCCGGCTGTCAGAATGAGCAGCAGCTGGGTCTCCGAGAGCTCTGAAACAGGCAGACTTACTTCAGGACAAAGGGGCAGGCAGTAAGGTGGAGAGCAGCCAGTAACAAAGAAACAGAACACAAAGTGGTCGTTGTTGTCTTGATGAACTTCTTGCAGCAGGCTGTTGGCTCTGTGGTGCATGAAAGGTAGGGTACTAAGACATGGCTAAGATGGCATTAACGGAACAGAAACTGACAGAGCCTAATATAAATTAAGAAGAATATTTTGTCCAGTCTGTGGCTGCAATGCAAAACAAGTCGGAGCCTAGGACTTTGTTATTTTTTTATAAAGACTTATGTGCGTGCAGTAGGCTGGGCTACTTTATTGAGCAAGAGCTAATGAGCATAACTCACATACATACAGCAAGGCCTGTGGGCTAATTGTGTTTGTTGAAAACATGTGCAGTAAATCTCCCCATCCGTTCTTTATGGGAGACTGCTGGCCTATTTGTGTACCTCTGGAGGGATAGCCCCTCCTCTTCAGAAGCTCTGTAGATAATAACTCAAGTTCATTGCAATAATCTTCTTGTCCCTGTTAATTTCACACACACACACACACACACACACACACACACATACACACACACACTTTCACTAGGTTACTAACCAGGTGTAAACACTGCCCTAAGGCCTTGTTGTGAACATTATATGCAGCGTGTCTGTCAAGCTCTCCTTCACTTGTCAATGACTCTCTAAACTTTATCCTAATCCCTAAAGAACTAAATCACAGTGACAACAACATTGCAGGCTGTGACTGTGGATATCTCTTTGGATTTGTCAATAATAGGTTATTTAACACAGGCACAGAAATTAGGCAGTATAGGCAATTAGTGCAAACATTGGCAGGATGAAATACAAAGCTTTGGCTAAGAGTGAGTTAATGAGCCACGGAGAGACAAGATCTCAGATGAAATCTCATGTCAGTTAAAAGTGCAAAATAATGCAGTTTCAGTACTTGGCATTGATTGCAGTTGATAAATGGTGCACAGGCATCATACCTTACATAAATCTCTTACATAAATAAGCCTGTTATCAGTGTGCCTCCGGGCCCATATAAATCTAGATAGTTAGGCTTCATCACAACATAGCACGACTTCACCATGCACTACCATGAATTCTAGGTAAACCAACAAGGTGGTCTCTGATTGTTTACAACTGTGTTAGCTATGTAAAGAAGATGCTGTGTTAGTAATACCCTCCTGGTCTACCCCATAAGTGCTCTTCCATAAGCAACAAGTGATCAATGACTTCCTTCCAAGCAGCAGTGTGTGTCTGTCAACCACTGGTCGGTAGAACAGAACAGGAACGGTCCCTGGATGGGTTGTTGTTGCTGATCAGTCAAATGCCCATTTGACTCGCACCCTCACTCAGGCATTACCCAATGCTCGATGTGTTGTGTAGCCTGGTAGGAGCAGCTCTCCAGTGCATTCTCTGCTACTAAAAAAAAACTGGCACGGGGAGCTAGTTAGCATGCCACCCGAGCTTGACGTACCTGACAGCCTTTCTTGTGGTGAAATCCGACCACCACGATATGCAACACGGGTCCCTTGAGTTCCTCTTTGCCATGCGACTCCATGGCCGCAGATATTTGGGCAGTTATGTGTTGTTTTTCACCTGAGATATCAATGTAAACAGGGTTGGAACGAGCGGTGCTGCTTCTGCTCCTCGAATCAACGTCCGCAGTCACGCAATCAACGCAATGGATTTTCTCTTCCTCTTCGTCTGTTCCAGTCATGTTGCAGTAGTAGCATGACGTCACTCAAATGTAGCGCTACCGCTTGGGTGTTGATTTCACCAGTCTTTTACATGATTTGGCCCACGGAATGCATCACGGTAACTTTTTTTTCCGTTCTGTTTATGTTAAATGATAATTTCCTTTAAATATTAATTGATCATAACGCAAAACAGCGTAGCGCTGGTGTAAAAATAGAAATGAGTGCAATTCTTCTTTAAATATGTATTGGCGGATCGCAACCAACTGAAAGGTGCATACACCGCCACCTACTGTAGTGGAGTTTAAGGCCGGTCGGCCTCTACTAATCTATTTTTCTTATCTAGCCCTGTGTTTCCGCCTACTGTTCTGGAGTGTACATGCATTACACTGTGAAACAAAAAGGTTAGGAAAAGGGACGGGGGAAAGGGAAGAAACCTACACCCATTACGACCTTCCACTACTTGGCCCTATCTGATCCTACACCAGGATGGCAGCCTGTGAGGACAGGACACTATTTAAACACACTTAACTATTCTGCAGTAAAATCTCGTACACCAAATACTTCTCTGCAGCTGCCACCACAACATTTATGTTCTGTGATTTACGTTCAATTTCTGCAATACAGTTGATAACCATGGCTATGAACGCTAAAGAAACCAACCTTACTGAAGCACATATTATTCCTATCACTCTCTTTTGGCCTTGGCCTACTCACAGATCCATCGCCCTGGACCAATCTTCCTCTACTACACTCTTCACTGCCTCAGCATATGACACCTTCTGTACCACTTTGATCCTGGCAACCTCAACCTGCCTTTCTCTCACCGGACACTTCTGATCTCCAGCACCATGGGCACTGTTGATAATGGGATATGTAGGAGGGTGAGCCGGTCAAGGATCGATTCAGACAAGGTGGTCTATTGTATGACAAGTGACAGTTTAATTATGAGTAAAGATATCTGGTACAACGTATACGGGCCCATTTCATTCGGTTCTTAAGGAACCAGCAGAAAAGAGCGCAGATAACAGAGTGCATGTATGTTATATACAGTACAGAAAGTAGGTTGATTCTAGAAGATCGGGTCTTCGGGTTGGTTCAGGCTGAGGTGTAGTCTTCTTGGATTGGCCCTGTTGGGCCGTCCGTCATCCCTCTGGTTCCCGTTCTTTGTCACACAATGTTCAGCTAAAAAAGGAGATTAGGTGTGTGCGCTGTCCTCAGTCACACAATGTTCGGCTAGAAAGGAGATTAGGTGTGTGCGCTGGTTTCTGCAAGTCAAGGCTGTCTCTTCCTCCCAATGTGTGGGTGTATGTCTTATCTGTGTGTCCTCGGCAGTTAGTGTGTGTAATGTGTGTGTGCTGTGTGTGTGGGTGTGGGAGCTATCCTGTATGGGACCTAACATGTTTTACTGTGAAAATACGTTGTCTCAGTTATAGCAATGTAATAGCAGTAGGCTGGTCACCTGCATAAGAAATAGCACTTCCTTACAGCACCCCTACAGTTAACACAAATGTTTTCCACCGATACTAGACATTCCTTTGTCTCATGCCCTTCTACGCACTTCTCACATTTGGAAATGTCCCTCCTACACACTGCTGCAACATGATCATTGGCTTTTGTCGGATGAAGACTCAGCAGGACACGACCGAGACTGCGTCGCACCAAACGACGGGTACCACCGTCTGTGTTCGACTGTTGTAGTCTGATGATTCCTATCGTCCATTTTTCAATTGATTACTTAGGTCTTTTTCAAACTAAACATGGCGGCCACCCCAGCTACAAATCCATCACAGTTGCTCCCACTTGGTTTGTTTGATTTTGTTAATAATTTTAATGTCCAGCTAGCTTTACAAATACCAAGTACGTTGCTAACGCTTGAAGTCGTGTTGCGACAGTTACACTTTTGACATATATGACATGCAGGAGTCATGTTAGCAGTATTGCTAAATAGCACTGGTGAAGTTGGTTTGAGATTCGGACGTTCAAACACCAATAGCTCGTTAACGATTTGAGCTACAGACCTCAGGCTCTTTATGAAAGAAAAAAATGTGTACAACATTTCACAGGTTTGAATTTTCCCCGATTCCGACCCGAGTTTAATAATCGCACAGCAACGGTGTAGGCAGCCTAGCGCATGGTCAACGCAACAAGTTAGGGACCATCAACGAAGTGCATGATCAAACTATTCAAATTTCAATAACTCTTTGATCATATAGAAACTTCAAACCAACGTTAAAACTGTTCAGAAGGGAGGGACACATGATGCACATCTTTTGTTTGCCTCAATGTTAAAAAATGTTATCACAAATTCTACATGTTAGATGTAACGATTTTTGTTCTGTGGCATGGTCGTTCCATCAATTCAGTGCCTTTTGAGAAGTGTAATTTGGTTTTTAAAAATATGAAAAAGATTTCACCTCTTTTTAACATTGTCATAAAGAGCATATGTTCAACTTCATAAACAAGTTTACCCATCTCAAGAGATTAAATAAAAAAGGACTATATTAAAGCTGCAATATGTAACTTTTTGGGTGACCCTACTAAATTCACATAGAAATGGGTTATAGATCTGTCATTCTCATTGAAAGCAAGTCTAAGAAGCGGTAGATCTGGTCTCTGTGTTATTTCTATGCTTCCTGTTCGTTATTGTGTCTTTTGGTTTTGTACACCAGCTTCAAACAGATGAAAATAAAAATGTTGGTTATGGAAAAGCTATTTGACGAGGGTACAATCATTCTCTACACCATGCTTGCTTGTTTTGTCACAAACTGAAATTAGGTGAACTATTTGAATTTTAGCAACCAGGAAATGGAGCAATTTCTGCATAGTGCACCTTTAACTGCCAAATAAAGCAAAAACGTTTTCTTTTTTTTAACCTTTGTTTAACTAGGCAAGTCAGTTAAGAACAAATTCTTATTTACAATGACGGCCTAGGAACAGTGGGTTAACTGCCTTGTTCAGGAGCAGAACAATAGATTTTTACCTTGTCAGCTCAGGGATTCAATCTAGCAACCTTTCGGTTACTGGCCCAATGCTCTAACCACTAGGCTACCTGGGGTTGACAAATTAATCTTAAAAATCGCTAGATGGCGCTATTATTCCTTACGTCATTTGCAACATGGTGTCATACATTAATCTGCACTGCCGGTAATACACTCGTCCCCTGGCGACCGGTTCGTACATAAGTCATCCTCCATTCAGGCTGCAAAGGAGTCGGTTCCCTCTTTAACTTGATTTAAAGACCAAACAAAACTGAAAAATATGCTTACTGTCTTAATAAAACACTATTTTCCACCACTGTGCTAGAGTGACTAATGCTACTTCCCGATGTTGAACACCGCAAGGGGTAAACAAAAGACTGCAACTGAATTGGCTGAACTTGGTATGCAACATTCGTAAATTGTCAGAAAATCCGAAAATGGTGGTGGAAAATTGTGTTTTATTAAGACGGTAGGCATATTTCCCTCTTTTTTTTAAGCTGGTGGACTATTAAATCACGTTGAGGAAACGACACTTATGCAGCCTGAATGGAGAATGTTTTATGTAAGAAGTGGTTTCCGGGGGACATGAGTGTATCATTGAGTCCAGACGATAGTGGAGAATAGCGCCATGTAGCGTCTGTCCAGGCTACCATAAATCCCCTTTTATTTTTTTATTTCACCTTTATTTAACCAGGTAGGCCAGTTGAGAACAAGTTCTCATTTACAACTGCGACCTGGCCAAGATAAAGCAAAGCAGTGCGACAAAAACAACAACACAGAGTTACACATAAACAAACGTACAGTCAATAACACAATAGAAAAATCTGTACAGTGAAAAATCTATGTACAGTCAAAACCGCATGCATTTAGTTTTACTTGCATTTAAGAGCAGTTGGAGGCCACGGAAGGAGAGTTGTATGACATTGAAGTTGGAAGTTAGTTAGCAGTGTCCAAAGAAGGGCCAGAAGTTTACAGAATGGTGTCGTCTGTGTAGAGGTAGATCAGAGAATCACCAGCAGCAAGAGCGACATCATTGATGTATACAGAGAAGAGAATTGGCCCGAGAATTTAACCCTGTGGCACCCCCATAGAGACTTGATTGACACACTGAACTCTCTCAGAGAAGTAGTTGGTGAACCAGGCGAGGAAGTAATTTGAGAAACCAAGGTTGTTGAGTCTGCCAATAAGAATGTGGTCTTTGACAGAGTCGAAAGCCTTGGCCAGGTTGATGAAGACGGCTGCACAGTATTGTCTCTTATCGATGGCGGTTATGATATCGTTTAGGACCTTGAGCGTGGCTGATGTGCACCCATGACCAGCTCTGAAACCAGATTGCATAGCGGAGAAGGCACGGTGGGATTCGAAATGGTCGGTAATCTGTTTGTTGACTTGGCTTTCGAAGACCTTAGAAAGGCAGGGTAGGATAGATATAGGTCATGCAAGTAATCATGTGATTTCAACATCTCCTCTTTGTGTTCTCTTCCAGAGCTCGTGGACAAATGTATAGGTTCCCGAATCCATATAGTCATGAAAAACGACAAAGAAATTGTCGGCACCCTGTTGGGTTTCGATGATTTTGTCAGTATCCTTTCTGGAAATGTCCTACATAACGTCTCATTATTTGTCGTTCATTTTAATGAAGGTTTTGCACTTTAGCAGTAGTTTTGCAATCTATTCAATTCAAACATTGTTACTGTAGTCATTTATGCTATACAAAAATATAAACGCAACATGCAATCATTTAATTGATTTGACTGAGTTACAGTTCATATGAGGAAATCAGTCAATTGAAATAAATGAATTAGGCCCTAATCTATGGATTAAACATGACTGGGAATACAGATATGGTATACGTCATCAACAGATGCATAAAATATGGGCCTTAGGATCTCGTCACAGTATTTTTGTGTATTCAAATTGCCATTGATAAAATGCAATTGTGTTCGTTGTCCGTAGTTTATGCCTGTCCATACCATAACCCCACCATGTGGCACTCTGTTCACAACATTGACATCAGAAAACCGCTCACCCACACAACGCCATCTGCAGATGTGAGGTCGGTTGGACGTACTGCCAAATTCTCTAAAACGATGTTGGAGGCAGCTTATGTTAGAGAAATTAACATTACATTATCTTGCAACAGCTCTGGTGGACATTCCTGCAGTTAGCTGTGACATGGTGTTGTGTGACAAAACTGCACATTTTAGTGACCTTTTATTGTCCTCCCCAGCACAAGGTGCACCTGTGTAACGACCATGCTGTTTAATCAGCTTCTTGATATGTCACACCTGTCAGGTGGATGGATTATCTTGGCAAAGGAGAAATGCTCAATAACAGGAATGTAAACAAATTTGTGGACAACATTTGAGAAATAAGCTTTGTGTGCATATAGAACATTTCTCATATCACTTTTTTCAGCCCATGTACCATGGGACGAACGATTTACATGCTGCGTTTATATTTCTGTTCTGTGTATATTGTCAGTAAATATACAGTTGATCCTTCACCCACCTCTTCAGACATGGTGTTGGAGGACGTGACAGAATTGTAAGTACTTTCACCCATTAAATCCTTTCAGATCCTTTCAGATCTGATGATTCTGGACATGTTTTATCCTTCTCCTTAATGACTGTGTATTTTAGTGAAATCACACCGGAGGGAAGAAGGATAACCAAACTGGACCAGATCCTACTCAACGGCAACAACATCACCATGGTAGGTGTAACGAGGTCATGCTGCTTGCTTAATAACCCTTTAAGCCTATTCTCAGCCGGCTGGTAGAGCATGTTTTGACAATGGATTTATAAGTGGATATGAAAACAACCTACACTTGAACTTAATTGGTCAACTCCCCCAGCACCACTTTACAGTATTTTGTATATTTTTGGGTTCCTGCGGTTCAGTGTTGTGGCACTCTAACTTTGCCCACTTAGAGGGCTATAAGAAAACTCAGTCACTAAAGATATGGGATAAAAGGCAGGAATTCAGTTGGTGAGGGATTAATGTTGCACCATTCCCGTTAGTAGAGACCTTGAAGAGTAGGAATTTGAAAATAAATAGTTTAACTGCTGTTTTTAGATTTTTTACATTTTATGTCAGTAAAAGTATGGTGGACTAAGAATAGGGTACATACATTTAAAAATAAAAATAAATACCTATTTTGGTTCAAATATAAATTGTTGACAAAACTATATTAGGCAACATCAATTCGTAAAAGCACATTTCATGGCCAATAAGGTAAATGAATCAATATTCACATTTAAGGTCGACCTATAAAATAACCACTACAGTAATAAAAAAAACTGCACATTGTTAAGTATCTCAAAATGTAGTCTGAAGATGTGGAAGAACCCTGGCTCATTTGAAATCAACTATTTTGAGGGACATTCCACAAAACACCACCTGAAAATGCATTAATTTCTATGTAATTGAATATTCATGTTTGGACATACACAATTACCATAATGTGACCTTAATATACAATGCTTAGCTAATACTTACCTATAAAAGCAGACCTATTGTCATTTTTGTAATATTGTTGAAATTACTAAAAATGCTATGCAAATTGCCATTTGAGTATGGCATTGCTGGTATGACTGCCTTCTTAACCACCTGGTAGAGAGCGATTTCAAAATTAACATCAAGTAGAAAAAAAAAATACTATTGGAAGTTAATTTGTTAGTAATAGGAATTTAAGGTGAAATAATTGTTTCAACATGTTTTTCAATTAGATACAGTTAAAGGGTTAACAGTAATGCTTCCTTCCACACGAGCCCAAACACCGGTATTCAATCTTCGCAAACACGTGACTGCCCTCTTGAAATGCGATGGTGCAGGTAGTGGTATTTCAAGCTGAACTTATCAAACACTTGCTGTATGATATATTGTCACTACTTCCTTCTGTTCTAGCTCATACCTGGAGGCGAAGGGCCTGAAGTATGAAAAAAGAAGCAGAGTTTTTATCTGAAACATTTTATGTTCTTGTGGATGTATACTTGCCTTCCCATCAGTACTTACTTTAGCCAGTTTGTGATAATGTTATATTTTGGGTTCTTTCTTTCAGTTTTGAGAAGATTTTTGTAACAAGTGTTTTTCCTAATGAAGCCTTGATAATGTGTGTACAGAGCAACAGGTGATTTGACCTTTGACATGTAAACCATTTCTACCATGTAGTGGAACTACACATTTTTTCTTATAAATAAATAACAGAATAAGTGTCATTGGAAATAAACAACCCCCAGTGTGTTCATTTGTAGCTCCTAAAAGGACAAGACTGACCAACACGAATGTCAGCCATGCCCAGCGGGCGGGTGTCCTCTCACCTTTGACCACAGAACGTCGGCCGTCATTTTCTGTTAATTTCCCAATGATTTTACTTGTTAAAAATCGCCACAGTTCAACTGCGGGGACGACATTCATTATGGTGCGTCTTCCCTAGAAGTCCGCTGGAAGTTTTCAAAATTAGTCTCTAGGTTCAGTGTTAAACATTAAAGATGCGTTTATTAGCATGAATAAAAGAAACTGACAAATCTGGACAAAGCCAAGCAGCTTTGTTGCAGATGTACAAACAGGACTGATTGGTATAGTAGGACACCAAAGGATGGAAATTAAACAAGTCTGCTAGCCTGAGGCTAGTAGAAAATGTACCAAACTAGGCCGCTAGCTAAATTCTCTCATTTCAAATATCACATGGCATAGAACAATGTCACCCGGGTTATTTCAAACTGTGGTCTAATAGCCTGGCTGGCCAGTCCCAACAATCCTTATAATCCATCTCTTAGTATACCCCTGAAAAATGTCACATTGTTGAGCCTGACTATTCTTTCATTCCTCCACTTTATGCATATCTCAGTACATTGAGGGCTTTTCTTCTCCTTTCGGATTAGTGACTTTTTCCAGGTTCTTGCTGATGATGTCATACAGTTCCGCCTGTAGCACACAAACACAGATAGAAACATTGAAGTAAGTGCTCTTGCATCTTTTACAGTACACTGGAGCTTATCTTTGGGGTTGGAGGTTTATAGCTGGACCTAAAACAAACCAAGTTGTGGGACGTAGTTTCATCTTGACATTAGATCACTTTAGAGGTCTAAAAACATCCGACAAACATTAATTCATCCCTTTGACCCATTCTTCTTATAGATTAATGATGTTATTAATAATAATAATAATAATAGACAGACTAGTGTTAGTAGTAGCAGTTTATACACTACTATAGTCATGTATATGGTAGTAGCATCTTGGCTCTGTCCCAAATGAGACCCTATTCCCTATTTAGTGCACTACTTTTGACCAGAGCCCATAAGGGGCACTATATAGGGAACAGGGTCACTCACATAGAAGCCACGGATGTCCAGAAGGATGACTCTGATGTCAGAGTAAACAGCCTCATCCTTCTCATGGACCAGAGAGCGGTAGTCCATCTGATAACAGGAAGAAGGAGAAGAAATATGGGGATGAGTAGGAGAAGGGCATGTGTCAGACAATGGGTCAGTTGAATACAAAATTGGGTAGTGTCTACAAATGCCAATTCTCACCACATGAGTTAACTTGGAAGCTTTAGCCACTGCATCACCCCTCTCTGAAAAGTACCTGAAGGACCAAAAGTTATTGTGAAATGTATATCTATTTTGACAAAGGTTGTCGTCAAATTTAGGATCAATGTATGATAACCTCAACTGCTCTAAGTTACTTGAACGTATGAAAAGCTATCATACTTGTTAATGTTGGTGTGGAAGCCGTCCACTTTGGTCTTCACTGCAGCTATTCTTTCCAAGATTTTCTCCTGGAAGTAACACATGGGAATGTCGATTTTAATGAAACATCAGGAGAATACAATTCCATCTGTACCAGTTTAATGTTTTTCATGAACGACCACGACCTTAAACATATGTGTGTTGACCATTTACCTGGATTGCAACACCAAAGTCATTCCCATCCTCTATTTTGGGGATGAGATGCTGAATCCAGCAGGACACCTAAGAAGATAAACATCAATGACTGCTACAGTAAATTTAAACCTTCACCAGCCTATATCAGAGTGTTGCATCTCATTTGACCACAAGAGGTCACTGTTGCTTTATTTTTCGTTTTCTTACTGTAATGGCCTCAGTGCTAGGACATCTGTCTAATCTTACTGTAATGGCAGTCTTCCGCAGTGCTAGGATCTCTGTATGATTCTCACTGTAATGGTCTCCCTCAGTGGTAGGATCTCTATAGTTCTTACTGTAATGATTGTCTCCCTCAGTGCTAGGATCTCTGGTTTGACTCTGTCAAGCAGCTTCACAATCTTCTCATTCCCTTTGATGAAGCCACATTTTGGAGCTGAAAGAGACCAAGGAAAAACAACACCAACTGGTAAGTTGCCACCACCTGCATCCATATAAAATACATTTATGGAAAATAATAAAATACCCACTACTTGGAATTATTTTAGAAGCCTATTTTAAAAATAACTGGTCTTGAGCTAAGGAATGGCAACTACCACTCCTAAATGAAGGCCATGACTTGAACCACTGTCTCTTACCCTTCTTCTTCTTCTCATCATCATCATTCTTGTCAGTCTCCATTTCCTGGAGGGAGAATAAATTAGTCAATCTGTAGCCTACCATGTGAAATATACAGTGCATTCAGACCCGTTCACTTTCTCCACATTTTGTTACATTACAGCCTTATTCTAAAACGTATTAAATTAAATCATTAGTTTACACACAATACCCCATAATGACAAAACAAAAACAGGTTTAGATATTGGCAAATGTATAAAAAAAAAATAGAAAACGGTACCTTATTTACTTAAGTATTCAGACATAAGTATTCAGCACATATTGCACTTTTACTTTCTTCTCCAACACTTTGTTTTTGCATCATTTAAACCAAATTGAACATGTTCTATTATTTATTTGAGACTAAATAGATTTTATTGATTTATTAAGTAAAAATGTGTGTTCAATCAGCATTGTTGTAATTGTCATTATTACAAATATATATAAAAATTGTCCGATTAATCGGCAGCGGCTTTTTTGGTCCTCCAATAAATCGGTATTGGCGTTGAAAAATCATAATCGGTCGACCTCTAATCCAGAGCATCCCTAACAGGTTCAATGGGTGACATGTCTGAGTAAGCAGGCCATGGAAGAACTGGGACATTTTCAGCTTCCAGGAATTGTGTACAGATCCTTGCGACATGGGGTTGTGCATTACTATGCTGAAACATGAGGCGATGGCGATGGATGAATGGCACGACAATGGGCCTCAGGAACTTGTCACAGTATCTCTGTGCATTCAAATTGCCATCGATAAAATGCAATTGTGTTCGTAGCTTATGCCTACCAATACCATAACCCCACCATGGGGCACTCTGTTCACAACGTTGACATCAGCAAACCCCTCCCCCACACAACATCATATCTGTGGTCTGTGGTTGTGAGGCCGGTTGAGTGTACTGCCAAATTCTCTAAAGCAATGTTGAAGAGGCTTATGGTAGAGAAATTAACAGTCTATTCTCTGGCAACAGCTCTAGTGGACATTACTGCAGTCAACATGTAATTTGCACACTAACTTGAAACATCTGTGGCATTGTGTTGTGTGACAAAACTGCACATTTTAGAGCGGCCTTGTATTGTCCCTGGCACAAGGTGCACCTTGTGTAATGATAGTGCTGTTTAATCAGCTTCTTGATATGCCACACATGTCAGGTAGATGGATTATCTTGACAAAGGAGAAATGCTCACTAACAGGGATGGGGGGAAAAAATATATTTTAAAAAGTGCACAATTTGAGATAAGCTTTTCATGCGCATGGAACATTTCTGGGATCTTTATTTCAGCTCATGAAACATGTGACCAACACTTGTTGCGTTTATATTTTGGTTCAGTGTATATGGTATGTGTCCCAAATAGCACCCAGTTGCCTATATAGTGCGCTACTTTTGAACCGAGCCCTGTGGGTAGCCCAATGGGCCCTAGTCAAAAGAAGTTCACTAAATAGTAAATAGGGTGCCATTTGGGAACAGATTTTGTATTTGGTTAGAAGAGCATGATAGCCGGTCACCTCATCCTCTGGAGTAGGAGGGTCTGGTATAGGGATGTCTAGAGGAGCATGGAGAGTGGACAGGTCTGTGATGCTGAGATCCTCCTCCTGGGAGAGAAATGGAAAGGAGAGTGGGATGGAGGAAGAGCAGGAGGGATAAAGGAGAAGAGGAGTGGGAGGGAAGTGGAGAGATAGATGAGAGGAAAGTAGGTAGAGCCAGTTGGACAAGATATGGATGAAAAGGTTGGTTAATTTCACAATGTGGGAACAGACAGTGATACATGGGATGTGAACTAACCAACCTACCTTCAGCAGGTTGTCCAGTTGGGTGATCTTCAATGGGATGTAGTTTGAAAACAGATCCTCTGCCTAAAAAAAACAGAAATAGGTAAGAACTAACTACACCATTATGCCACAATGGCATACCCCTTTCTACTTCAAATGGTAATGCAATTGCACCAGCAGACATCTGTTAACACAATAAGGCAAACACATACTAACCTGTTGATACAGAGACTGGCGGAAGTTCTCCACCTAAGGCGAAGGGACAAAAAGAAGATACTGAGGCTGCGTTTCAAACTCATAAAAGACACCCTCTTCCACTTACACCCGCCTTATTCCCTTGGGGGAATGCCCGCAGCAATATTTGTCGTTGGTCCAAATTATTAGCCAAGCAAGGGTAGTTTGCAACCTAAGCCCCACAGCCCTCGTTTTTTTAATGGAGTTTGCGAGTGTACAATTATGTTCACGTCGAGGCCTGAAACGCCCCATAATTCAATTTGCGACGATTGTACATCTGCTAAGAAGAGTCCGCCAAAACTTAAAACCTCAATGACAATATAGAGTCAACATACAAGTGTAAGTAAAAACAAACGTAAATAATTTCTTTTTAAATAGTGCTACTAATACAAAGCACGTCTTATAAAAGTAATTATGTTTTTGTTTGGTTGTCTTTTGGAAATAAAACATTTTATTTCTTCAGAAGTTCCAGCTAGGCAGGCTAACGTTAGTTAGCTAATTAATTTCCTAGCTATCATACAGTAGGCGAATATTATTCAATGATATAGTTAATAAGTAGACATGCAATCATAATTGACGGTAGCGCATATAATGCACACACAAACTACCGGTGGCTGAAAACACAATAATCTCGGATGAACGAGTGACGAATTTCCGGGCAACGGGGGTCCATTTAAAAATCATTCCTTCCTACCTTGCCCTGGAAGTGTATACTCGTCAGACGTCATCAGAAGTGTCTACTTAATTTGAGGTCTGATGGTGTGTCTTTAAGTGTTTGGAAAGCAGCCTTTGTCTATGTGGTGCATAATGTGGAAATAGGTGCACTAAACTCACACTATAAAATAACTTAAACTCACAAGAACATTAGGATCAGTGTGTCATAATTGTGTAATATATTGTAAACTACCTTTACACACCTAAACTCAGGTGGTGTTAGTCGCGCTGCAAAAAAAGACAGCCTGGAACGCCCCGTCAATCAAGTAAACCAATGAAACCGTTCTTACCCGTTTTGTTTTGCTTTCGCTTTTGCATGAGTAATGGCTGTCTGGCAGAGTGACTAGGGAATTTTCCAACTAACAACGGCTGAACGTAACAGAACAAAATGTAACAAGTTATTTGTTTTTCAGGCCATATCGCAAGAAAAAAGTTTAGTTATAACATATAGGTATTCTTATTCAACCATTCGCGCACAGTTAAATGGTAACATTATGTAAGAAAAAACATTTAGCCCAATTAATGCTAGCGAGGTTTCTTGGTCCATTGACGTGATTTAGGCTACATATAGCTTCGATGCAACCAAGAGAGTTGCACCGAAGCTAAACTAATGTAGCTAACCTTAGCTAGCTACATCGTGGTGATGCCAAAAACAACGGCCAAATTAACGCTTAACACTTAATAACAACATATGCATTAGTTAGTGCTTACCTTCACTGCGTTTACAGTTTTTATTTTCAGTACAGATGATCTCGACATTTTGAGAACGGTTTAGTGAAAATATTATCAAGTAAAAGGCCCGTCGTTGTAAGTCTATTTCCTCAAAGTAGCCTACTTTCGTTTTCATAGGATTACATTCGAAAACCACCTGATCAAGCCACACCCACTGAATCAATTCTTCAACAAAATATATAGTCGCTTGATATTTAGCACATTTGTTTGCTATTGAATTAAATGGCCATTTCAGATACAGTTGCTTGCTCACAAACTCATTATTGGAGACGACCAAGACCAAAACTCCCCATACAAAACATCTTTACTGGGGACATTTTAATTGAGGGAACCCACAACAATTGTGTATATAACACATTTGTTGGCATTGGCATAATTATATTACATTTACATGGAAGTTGGCTTTGATTAAAGTTTCATCACAAACGCATTGATGATCATTGACCAATAGAGGGCGGCACACATCAAGGTTTATATTTCCCCGTGATGGATGTCTTCACTTTACTGTTGGACTACCCTTCACTGCATAGCAGCTTATCCGTGTGTACGTTTTATATGCATACAACTATAGCCTATGATAATGGCATACACATACCATTGCTTGTCAAACTTGGTATTTAGTATTTTATTAGGATCCAAATAGGAAAGCTAGACTAACCAGGAGGACATGTCTAAAAAGCTTTCCTCCCTATATTTATAATAATGTCTTCATTTGGAGGTATTCTACCTGCATATACTCTAGTCTAAATAGTCAGACATTCTGAATCAATTTTCTACTCACCCAATGAGTAGGCCTAATTAATGTTCAGATCAAGACCCTGGGACTTAACACCTCCCTCTGCAACTGGATCCTGGACTTCCTGACGGGCCGCCCACCAGGTGGTAAGGGTAGGTAACAACACATCCGCCACGCTGATCTTTAACACGGGGGACCCTCAGGGGTGCGTGCTCCTCAATGTGACCAAGACAAAGGAGATGATTGTGGACTACAGGAAAATGAGGACCGAGCACACCTCCATTCTCACCAATGGGCCTATAGTAGAGCAGGTTGAGAGCTTCAAGCTCCTTGGTGTCCACATCACCGACAAACTAACATGGTCCAAGCACACCAAGACAGTCGTGAACAGGGCACGACAAAACCTCTTCCCCATCAGGAGACTGAAAAGCATTGTTGGTTAAAGGCTTGTGAGTAGGCATTTCACTGTAAGGTTGTGACAAATAAAATTGTGACAAATAAAATTTGGATTTGATCAAAATTTACTAGGACTCTGGCAAAAAGTAGTGCACTATAAAGGGAATATGGTGCTATTTGGGGAAAAAACACTGTAAAATGGATCTAATTTAATTATCACATTACATCTTTGATTACGGTTAATCCTTATTATAAACCATTAGCTTGGGTTGTGAAAATGACTCCCTCAAAATCCTCTTTAAAAGGATTAGTCCTTCAACACACCCAGTGAACTAAAACAGGTAAATGTTGGCGTTAATGATTCCTCTTAAACAGGTGCCCAAGGGCTCTCTCCATCTGATTAGTAATGTACACAATACCAAGGTTCTGGTACAGTGCTCTTCAAGTTACTGTTCTGGCCAGACTGGTGCAACATCAAATACTCCTACTCTAAAAAACTTGACACATACGGCCCCTGGTCTCTCCACTGTTGTGGCCTACTGTAATGACCAGACAATAGGTGTTATATGAGGTGAATGAATGCAATAGCTGCAGGATAATTATCCAATAAGCCATGAGGGGGGTGTGGTATACGGCCAATATACCACGTCTAAGGGCTGTTCTTACACACAACGCAATGCGGAGTGCCTGGATACTGCCCTTAGATGTGGTATATGGCCATATACCACAAACCCCAGAGGTGCCTTTTTTTTGCTATTATAAACTGGTTACCAACTGAATTAAATGTTTTGACATACCCGTGGTATAGCATTCAGGGTTGGAACCACACAGTTTATGGCATTTATGGCATTAGACTCTGTCCAGTAGTCCACTGACTGACAATACCATTTCCACTTGTCAGGGCACAGCTGGAGAAGGTTGTGGGGGGAAAATCCTTGAAACAAGTGGAGAAAACGGCACAGAACCGATCCTGATGAAGGATATTTGTGAATGACCTATGCTCCCCAAAGACCAAAAAAGTTTAAGGGAGAGAAATCACGCGAGATACTTATTTCCCTCATTAAAATGCAAATCAATTTATAAAATGTTTGACATGTGTTTTTCTGGATTTTTGTTGTTATTCTGTCTCTCACTGTTCAAATAAATCTACCATTAAAATTATAGACTGATCATTTCTTTGTTAGTGGGCAAACATACAAAATCAGCAGGGGATCAAATACTTTTTTCCCTCACTGTAACAGCACGATTTGCCAAGGGTAGGGATACTCTAAGGGCAGCCCAATCCAGAAATCTGGCAGTGGCTTCTGATTAAATTGCATTTTCACAGAACTTGATTGTTGCAATTTCTATTAGGTTCTCTTGTTCAGATATCGATAAGTGGACTGGAGGCAAGGCATTAAAGGGATAACGAATCCAGTTGTTTGTATCATCCGTTTTGGGAAAGTACCTGCGTAATTGCGCACCCAACTCACTCAGGTGCTTCGCTATATCACATTTGACATTGTCCGTAAGTTTGAGTTCATTTGCACACAAAAAATCATACCATGATGGAAAGACCTGTGTGTTGTCCTTGGTAATGCAGACAGAGAAGAGCTCCAAACTTCTTAATCATAGCCTCATAACCTCAAAGAAAACTTTAAGCTTGTCTCTCAATTTAAAAAAGTGTCAATAATTTGCCCCTTGATAACCAGCACACTTCTGTAAATTGTAAAAGCTTTACATGGTCGCTGCCCATATCATTGCGCACGTTACCACTCCACTATGTTTCCCTGTCATGGCTTTGCGCCATCAGTACAGATACCAACATGAGCAGCAGCTACGTTTGGCTACTTACGGACCATTAGTGAAATTTCCGCGAGAGAGTAGCGGTTAATGTGATTGGATGTTAATTATTTGACTAGGCTACCTGTATTTGACACTGTTTGTTATTTCGCTGAACACTAGATCGTTTAATTTTATTTTTGGCAGTGAATTGGGGCTACTAAGTCGAGAAAAAAAACTCACCAAAATGTATAGCCCCGTTGGAAAATATAAGTGGACTGACTGAAAATGTGAAGATTTTTTATTTGGCGTACCCCGATTATAAAAACATTAATGTGAATCACATTTTTATTTGGCGTACCCCGACGGCATTGCACGTACCCCCATTTTGGGAGTACCTGGGCTACAGCATTCTGCAGTAGTGTGTTGTTGTTGTTGTAATGATATCTGTCCCTACCTCACATTGGCTGTGTCCCAGGTGGCGCCCTGTTTCCTTTGTGGTGCACTGCTTTCACGAAAGTTTAGCAACCCTAACTGCAACCCCTAGGCTAGCTAGTGTTAGCAACCTAGCTAACTTTAGCCACAACAAATTGGAAATTGGAAGTTTCTTGTCAAAACGGTCCACTAATCTGAAGTTTAGCATGATACTGTACTTTAGTGAATGCCAAATGAATAGTAGACTGCCAAACAGGCAACAAAAACAACAAAAATATACTCCCAATCAATATTAATTTAGCGATTTCCTAAATGTAGGACTATGTTAGTTTCTAGTCAGTTGTGGTGTAGATTGTATTCCTTCCCACAACTTAATAGCCCAGTATGTAAATATCTGATAAGTACCCCCGTTTCATTATTGATGAAGGAAATGTACTTACTATGACTGTGTGATATGTGATTGTCTAAACCTATATCTTAAAATGAATGCACTCTGTGGCAATTATGGCATGTAAATCTTGGTAGGGCAAACAAAAACAAAAACATAGGGGGGGGGGGGGTGCATGCCAGCAAAGCCACTATACAACACAACACTAAACAATACATTAAATACATTAAAACAGGTTATAGGCTACATGTGCACCACCAAGTCAGAACAGTAGTCAAAATTAAGAGGGGGGGCTCCCGGGTGGCGCAGTGGTCTAGGGCGACTCTGGTTCGCGCCCAGGCAATGCCGCAGCCAGGCCGCGACCGGGAGGTCCGTGGGGCGAAGCACAATTGGCCTAGCGTCGTCCGGGTTAGGGAGGGTTTGGCCTCATCGCGCACTAGCGACCCCTGTGGCGGTCCACGCGCAGTGCACGCTAACCAGGTCGCCAGGTGCATGGTGTTTCCTCCGACACATTGGTGCGGCTGGCTTCCGGGTTGGATGCACGCTGTGTTAAGAAGCAGTGCGGCGTGGTATTTCGGAGGACGCATGGCTTTCGACCTTCGGCTCTCCTGAGCCCGTACGAGAGTTGTAGCGATGAGACAAGATAGTAACTACTAACAATTGGATACCACAAAATTGGGGAGAAAAGGGGGTAAAAAAATACATAATTGAGGGGTGAGGCATGGGCAGCTACTAACAGCTGGGCTACTAACAGCTACATGGGCTACTACACAACATATACTTAGCAGTACTTTCTTAGCTACTGTATACATATTTCCCTGGCACATCATTTATGCAGCAGCATACAATACATTTTTGTTGTGCTGTGCTGTGCTCATCAAACTTTGTCATCAAAGTCTGGCATTCTCTGGATTTATGGTGCTTTCAAGACAACTTGGAACTTGGGGAAAAAAACAAGATTGAATCATGATGACGTTAGTGAACTTCAGGTCGTAGCTCTAGAAAGAGGCCCGAGTTGGATGACCGTTCAAAATGTATTTTCCCAGTCGGAGCTAGTTTTTTCCCGAGTTCCCAGTTGTCTTGAACTCATCAGATATCCCAGTTCCCGAGTTAACAGTTGTTTTGAGTGCAGCTGAAATCATGCTGGATTGACAGTATGGCCAATGTGGAATGTTTATCATTATAGTTTGGAAAAGAGACCCTTAAACTCAGAAATGGGACCACACACCCACTCCGCTGGATAGCAGGCTAGTGATTGCTTTGCAATGCTTGCAGTTAGCCACTGATTCCTTCCAAACCATTCATTGTTGAATTTACGATTTTCAACTTGTTGTGTAATGTTTTTGTCCAAGGGCCAA
This sequence comes from Oncorhynchus mykiss, assembly GCF_057628025.1. NCBI lineage: Eukaryota > Metazoa > Chordata > Actinopteri > Salmoniformes > Salmonidae > Oncorhynchus > Oncorhynchus mykiss. The sequence goes on from NC_143036.1 coordinate 24,044,330, forward strand.
TGAGCACCAATACGTTTAATCTATAATTTCTCTTCATTATTTCTCTTCTTATGACAAGGAATAACAAATATTTGCCAGTAGATTGTCGACTTGATTCATGATGATGACTGCTAGCTAAGATTTTGAAAGTATGATGCTGACAGTCCAATCAAAGCTACTGTAGATATAATGTGGTTTGACGTCATTTTATCTGTGGCCAATGACCTTGAGCCTTCTTGGATGGGCACTTCTAATGTAACTCTATGGCAGCACCCAATGGGCTTGAATTTTCGAGCTGTACCCTTAGATTTGGCAGTGATGTAGTGTCCCCATGAGTGACAGAACACTGAGCAAAATCACGGCGCAACTAGAGAACATTACTAACCCCTACGCTCCTTATTTTCCGCTGGCTGCCCCACCACCACAGAAAGCACTGAGCTAGGCTGAAACACCTCCATTTTGGAGCTGCCTTACTCAAGTAAGCAAAAGAGACCATATTTGTATGGAGGCTTAATTAACTCAATGATTTTTAATTTAAATGTTTTACTGTTTGCAAACTGATATGTGACACATAGTACTATCAAAATAACATGCAAAACAGGCAACCCTCCCCCCCAGTTTTTATATTTAATTTTTTTTTAGCTAAAAATGTAGGGCTCAAAACAAGTGGGGCTCTGCCCTGAATGACAGATGGCCAGTAAGCCACTCTGGATAAGAGCATTTCCTAAATTACTAAAGTACATTTATTAAACATGTATAATAATAACTACTCTCTCACTTTAAATGTCACTTTTGCGTTAGGCTAATACATAACTTCTAAACCCCAGATAGCAGGCCTATAAATAGTGAGAAACTCCAAAACAGTATGTCTGGGTTAGTGTTATACCTCTACCATGCATCCCATGAACATTTCCCCTCCATACTGTTGGTCTGAAGGTAGCAGGCTGTGTTGTTTCCAAAAGGACACCTTAATCCCTATTTAGTGCACTATGGGTCCTGGTCATAAGTAGTGCACTGTGTAGGGAATAGAGTGCCATTAGGGACATGTCATTGGGGACATAACCTGGGTCTCCTGGCGGCCATTCCCAGGGTTGGTTTCCTGTCCTCTCCGTGGTGGTGGTTGGGTGGAAGCATAGAGCTAGATAGAGGACTCTAGTGCACAAAAGCCTATTTTATCAGCGCAATTGAGGACTTTCACCATTTTGAATTAGTCAACTGGGTGGGACTTTCTATTGGTTAAGGAAGGATGACATAATTTCATCCAGGTCATCGGGGGTCAGCCAATTAGTTATACTTGTGAGAAAACATTCCACGTTTGTAGTAAATCACCAACCTTGGCTTCATACCATTTCAAACAACACACTCCAGGTGGTAGTATGCACCCTTTCAGTTTGTTTACAATCCCATAGAAATTGTAGAAGAAGAAAATGTACTATTTTAAAATGGAGTTGGCCCTGCCACTGCTCATAGACTCCACAATACGACATATACACTGTTGCGTCGTCTAACTATCTCTATGGGTGGAGGAGCGAGAACGAGTTAGGAGGCTGGAACTGGGATGAAGGTCTAAACAGGAGTCAAATAGTTTGACTGATGTCCAGAGGCGTACTGCTGTTGTGTTTCACAGCTTTCCTTTCTCTCAGTCAGGCAGGCGTGTGAAACTAAGCGAGGGTCTCCGCATTTGATCGTGAAATTTGAGCGTTTATAGCGGCGAAGTTGTCAAATTGATTTTTTTTGTTTTGGCTGTTTCGTACAGTGTGTTATAAAGGGCCTTTTATTCATTGGACTGAGTGCGTTTGCACCGCAGTGAGTGAGTGAATGGAGATTCACCTCCACTTTTAAACCATGTTGCAAACTTTTTTCCGGCAACAATTGAATTAAACTTTTTAATACCAAACGTTCCGCAGACAATATATCGCCTTCATGAATTGCGTTATCACCATGACTGATGAAAGCAAAGGAGAACACGGGAAAGGCGAAAGCGGGAAAGATTTGGAGAAACAGCTACGTCTGAGAGTGTGTGTTTTGAACGAACTTCTGAAGACTGAACGGGATTATGTCGGGACACTCGAGTTCCTTTCAGTGAGTTCATAAAGTTGTATTATTTAATGAAGTAGCCTATTTAATATCTCCCAGATATATTCGCTTGCTGCAGGAAATCTCACAGGTTCAGACAACAAACGTGCCTATTTATTATGCAAGGGGTATAGGAGTCCTCCGACTCCCAAGCAGCAGAACTCATGCGGTTCACCTCAAAACCAGAGTCGTGCATTGCCTGTCAATCTCATTGATGGTGAAATTCAAACTATAATTTTGTCAATCTCAGAGTAAGCCACTGTTTCATTATCTAGCGCAGTTGAGGGTTTACCAGCAGAAAATCCGCATATGTCTCTTTCCTGCAGAGTTTGTAGCCGAGGCCTCTTCTCAAAGGAGATTACCTTTTCAGATTAAGTGTGAGAAATTAGGAAAGCAGCAATTTTGACGGGATAAAGGAAGGCATTCTTCTCTGTGACTTTCTGAGACCAGTGTGACTGTTTAATCCTATTCGCAGATTATTTCAATAATACAACTTTATAATCGTTTTTTTGCTAAAGACAAGGCTTCCTTTATTGTAACAAGACTCCACTGAGAGATTTAGATGCAGGCCTATTTTTCTGATATCTAAGTGTCTACAAATAATACACAGTTAAATATTAACCTGCTAGAACTATACGTTTCCCTGGGACTTTGCAAGTTTCATGCAATGTGAATGTGGCTTGAACACAGTGTCTGGGTGATCAATCGAACTTGGAAGATGATTATATTGTGATTCTCATACCAGCCATAAAAGTGGTCTGAAAACCTCTACAGCAAATACCTGGGAGTTGAGCTCTTTGCCAAAAGCTGAACCAATACACACACAAAAACAGGTGCCAACAGAGACACAGGTGGACCTAAAATCAAAACCACCCGTACTGGCACACAGCTGTTCTCTTGCACACCACTGTGTGTGTGTGTGTGTGTGTGTCTGGAGTGGACTCCCCGATGCTGCCTGGCCTGAACGGTAATGCAGGACTTGGCTGGGCCATAAGAATGACATTCTGTCAGCTTAATGGCGTTACTAAGAAAACAGCCAGGCTCAAAGGCAGGAAGGACGGAAAGCCACTGCTGTTTAAAAATGCACACTGGGTCTTGGATGCCCGTCTATGCATGCGAGGCAACTTGAGAAAGCTGTTAGCATATTTTCTAAATGTAAATGAATTGTCTGTAGAGTAATTTATGTCTCACTTTGTTAGACAATGTTTGGCTAGACACGTTAATGACAGCGAAGGCGACTTAATACATAAGCAAGGTCTGGGAGTTTTTCTAAGGAGATCCGAACAGGAAAACTCTGGGCCTTTTCATAACTTGTGATTATGACTGTGTTATTAAGTCTGCATACATGTGAAGAAAGCTTTTCAACCTGTCATTTACAACCCGGGAGGTAACCACTGGTCAGACTCAGGATAGGGGCCATATGTATCAAGCGTCTCAGAGTAGGAGTGTTGATTCAGAATCAGTTTTGCATTTAAGATCACAATGAATACGATTACATGGACACTAACAGGGACCTGATGCTAGATCAGCACTCCTACACTGAGACACTTGATACATACGGCTCCAGATCTAGACGGTGTCTGTGTATTCTGACCACCATGGCTCCCCCCCACATTACTTTCCCAAGACTTTGCTTTCCTTTCCCTGTATGGTGGGGGTGGGGGTGGGGGCTGGAGGCACTGTGTTGTGTGTCATTAAGAAGGTTATTTCCCAGACCACATGTTCTGTATGTAGACATTCCTCTTCCTCTATGCCTTCTTCTCTCCCTCCTTCAATCCCTTCCTTCTTTCTCTCCCTCCCTCCATCCCTCTGCTCCACAGATGGCTCCAATGGACTGGAGGGAGGGAAGGAGAGAGGGATGGATGGATGGAGGGAGGGAGAGAAAGAGAGGGGGATGTTGGGAGGGAAGGAGAGCGAGGGATCGAGGGAGAAATGTGGGATGGGGGGTGTAGGAGAGAGGGAGGGAGGGGAGAAGAGGGAGACGAGGAACTAGGAATTACTTTTAGCTTGATACAGAGCAATCCTTCTGGAATAGTCTCTTCCTAGAAAACATCCCACCATCATTCCATAATTGGGTTGAGATAGAATGGAATGGATAGAGGCAATGGTTATGTCCCAAATAGCACCCCATTCCCTACATAGTGCACAAGTTTTGGTCAAAAGTAGCACACTAAGTAGGGAATAGGGTGCCATCTGGGAATCACAAATAGCATGGGAGTGTCCTCTCTCTGTCCTGTGTTTTTGGGAATGCAACCCCTGCCTCCGCCCCCCCCTATGGTGCTGTGACTGGGATTCATTCAAGGAGCTGGCTCTAAAGCACTGGCAGGAAATCAAACATTTGTTTATTTATGTGTCAGTGTTATCGATAGTGATACTTCTATCTATGCTATTTTTCCAAGTAGTTATGACATTTTTCATATATATTTCCTTTAAGCAGCCTCGCATTTGCTCAACCAAACTACTGTAGCTTTACAGTTCAGTGGTAAACAAGTAACATTTTGCCATCTCCAAGGCCTGAATATGTTCAAGCTGAGAGGTTCATATGATGTTGATGAAAGGTAAGGTGCCCTCTCTGAGACATGGTGAGGGAGGGAGAAAGAGATGAGCCTACTTCTCCTCGTCACTCTTATCATGTGTGTGGGGGGGGGGTGTCATCATCTGGGGGTGAAATAACACCCCTGGGGCTGGGAAGTGAGAGAGCCCTGACTGATCATTTTCATCTGATGCTCTTCATTAGAAACACACATACTTCATCCAAGCATCTGATCCTTGAGGTCCTCAACTCTGCAGTAACAATCCATGTTCTCGTCACGTGGCTTTGAGAAAGAACTGAAGTTCACCAGCCCGCACACCTTTTTGCACCGCAGGAAATCTGAGAGGAACTTTCACATGAAGGGTCTGGTATTATCTGGATTATCGATGTCTAACATCCAAATATCCATCTCTTACTCAACACAGGCCAGGGGTTATGCGCCCTGGTCAAAAGTAGCTGACTATAGGGAATAGGCTGCAATTTGGGAAACACAGGCAGACAGTTTCAGACTCTGGTCCAAGAGGGCATGTGTGACTGTTTTGGGGGTCGCGGTCTGACTCCGGAGGGATGAGCCAGGAGGATCTGCCAGGGGGAAAAGGAGTATAAGGGGGCAAAGGGGAAGACATTACCAGGAGGGTGCAGGTGGGGGAAACAGGGTTAGGTTAGTGACGTGGATGCCTAGGCTTGGTGCCTGTTCTTGTAAACCATATTTCCTGGTAGAGGCAGGAATTCCTGAGAGGTTAAGAATTGCAGGGGAACAATGAAAACACCGTCCGGCCAGTAGCTAGCTGCCTGCTGGAGTTCAGCTCAGAGGAAACTAAAGGCTTCTCGCTACTGCATCCCAAATGGTACCCTATCCCCTCCATAGTGCACTACTTTTAACTAGAGCCCTATATAGGGGAATAGGGTGCCATTTGGGACTCGGACCACTGCCTAACTACTGAACCCTAACACGACCTGCCTGGCTTCACAATACAATAAACCACAGTACACTATCTACAGCTGGGGCCTGGGGCAGTGGAAAACGACATGGGATACTTTTTAATGTTGTCCCCGGTCCTCTTTAGAGAGGTTTCTCAAATGAGCAGGGCCCACAGGGAATAGGGTGCCATTAGTGGCACAGCCCATGTTTATTCTGGACAACTTAGGGACAAGAAAATGACATGGTCTTTCAAAAAAAATATCTGGTTGAAGGAAACAAGGGATGGATGAAAAGGTAAACTGAGTGTAAACTAAACTCTCCTGGTGATTGCGTCCCGTGCTTCTCCTCTTGCGGCAGGTGTTTTTGTGTTACTGGGTACTCTGGAGGCCTGGCTGTGACCGTGGCATTGTTGACAGTTTTGGTTTTGAGCGAGGGGGACAATGAAACCCACTCCGTTGCACGATAAGCACTTCAGTGAGAGGGTGTCGTGAGGGAGAGAAGGGAAGCCTTTTCTGTGAGACTTGTAGGATTGCGTCTCAAATGGCACCCTATGCCCTTTATAATGCACTTTTGACCATGGTCCATAGGGCTCTGTAGAGAATAGGGTGCCATTTAGGATGCAGGCAAAGAAGCAACTCTCTGTGTAATACATTCCCCTAGGCTCTGCTGTGTTAGTGGTTTTCTCTGCAACCCTCCCTCCTTTCCTCCCCCTTCTCGCTGCGACAGCTTGTGGAACCGCAAAGAACCATAAATTGACCACCTAAATGTAATGTTTTTAAAACCTTGATAATCCCACTCGTAAAACGAGATTTGACGTGAAACTAAATGTGACTCAATAAACTCTGACTGAATCACTTTTCCATGCAGGCTTTTCAATAATTCATCTCTCTATCAACGTCTTTATTTTATCTCTGTGTATATTTGGTCGTCCGCGGAGTACATTTCCCTTCAGTGAAAAGCCATAAAGCTAAACCTGCGGTAGTTTGATATTAATTAAAGCTTGTAAATCAGAACGTTTTTGAGCTGAGACGGGGAAACAGGGCTGATGAGGAAAACACAGACGCGGATCTCTCTCTCTCAATCTGTGTTGGGTTTGTTTACCGTGCTGTCAGGCTGGTGATCTTGTTTTTGTGTGTCACACATGACCAGTGGTGAGCACGGTGTGTGTATGTGTGCGCATTTGGATGGGGGCTCCATATCCTCTGGACGGACATCCAGTGACCCCAGTGTCGTGACCTCTTGTTCTCCTCTCCTTCCTGTCGGTTAATCTGAAGACTTCACTAAGTTCCTCCCCCGTTCCCCCTCCTGACCCACCAGCCCCCTGGTGTTCTGGAAACGGCAACAGACGATGTCGACATACAGTGTGTCCCTACTCAATCAAAACACATGCATGCGTTCGGATTAAAACATACGCACGCTAACGTGTGCTACTGCTCAGATAGGAAAACACTCACACGTCGTGGAGAGTGCAGAGGAACGGATCAGTCCTGTTTATTACCCATAGGCACACTGACTTCACACATCACGTAGCTCCTCATCACCCAGGGCCCTAAGACTGACCCCCCTACCCCTCTCACCTTCTCACCCCCTGCCCCTCTTGATGAAACCTCTAACTCCCCTGCTGCTCACCCATACCCCCCCCCCCCCCACTCTACCTAATACTGTCACCTCTCCCTCCGTTCTCCCCCCCCTGCTCGTCTCTTTCCATCTCCCACTTTCACCTATGACCCCTCTCATCTGCAACCCTCTCACCCCTTTACTCTCACTGGACCAAACCATAGCTAATGGATCTCTCTCTCTCTCTCTTCTCTCCACCCTGCCGTCCCACCGGCTGCATATGTTCCGTCCATTATTAACATGCATCCCAAATGGCACCCTATTCCCTATATAGTGCACTACTTTTGACTAGGGCCTATAGGTCAAGTGCACTACATAGTGAAAAGGGTACCATTTGAGACACAGCCTTTGTTGACAAGGAGAGTTGTATTTTTCCAGTGCTACTTGCAGCATCATTAAGATCTCTATCTCTCTAATCAGGCAGGCCTGACAAAAACACACACACACACACACACACACACACACACACACACACACACACACACACACACACAGGGCTGGTTCTTTTCCAGAGGATTTGTTCTCATGGGGGGGGGATTTTTTTTATCCTCCCTCCCTCCCTCTATCCCTTTATCTTATTCTATCTTATCCTCAGCTCTGCCCAGAGCCTCTTCTCCCAAGGTTTAGAGCAGGCTTGTTACACACACTGTGTGTCTTTATCTGAGTGTGTGTGTGCGCACAGAGATTGTGAGAGAAAGAATATATGTTTTTTCTCCTGTCCTCTCTTTTTTTATTCTATTGGGTCAGTGTCTCCAGTGTGTGAAAACAGCGAAAACATTGTGTGGTTCTTTTCTTTCTGTCCGTCCTCCTTCTGAGGCCCTGAAGAGTTGCAGCAGGTATCTCTGTCTGCATTCTAATCTCACACCGGCCAATGAACCGACCAACCAACCAAGGCATAAATAGACTGGTTTCATCATAACTCTGCTGGTTCAGGAGCATGTAATCACCACCCAAGTTTATTTCCCATAGTTGTTGTGTGTGTAGTTGGAGTGTTTCCAAGTCTGTTGTGTGTATTCCTGTCTGATTTTTTTGTTTGTGTGTGTGCGCGTGCAAACTAGGGATGGGCACGGTTAATCGAATATCCGAACAAACGTTAATATTCAAATGAATTCATGTTCATTTTTGAAAACATTTTGTAGGCCTATTTTAATAATGAACAAGCGTTGTTAAATGACATTATCCGTGAATCATTTTGACCTGCAAGGATATACCATTTGAAATTCTAATTTTAATAAACCAACTTTTGAATGTAGTTTTTGTAACGGTGCATTGAGCTAACATACTGCTGGGCATTTAGCCCTCCAGGAAGTCCTATTTCCCCCACTTCAAATAGCAATCACAGGCACTCACCTAATGGAGTTTCCATAATACCTGACACAGAACAATGCAAAACACTCACCAGAAAATATTTTTTTGTAACTGAATCAGTTCTATCATTGCGAAAATCAGACTTCTCTTTCGTAGTTGCTGTTAGCCAAACTATCGAAGAAAAGCAGAAACTCTGCTGTTTACCTCTGCAATGTGCATTTGAGTCATTCTGATTGGTTGTGAGTCCATCCCTAGTGTGTGTGTGTGTGTGTGTGTGTGTTTGGAACCTAACCTGAGCGCTAGACTAAATGTGTCTCTGTTGGCAGAGCTGAATGATTGCAGGGATTAACTATCTGGTAGAGCAGAGCACTGGAGTGGAGAGAGTGGAGACTAGGTGCACCTCTAGATCCCTTATCAATTCAAATGTTGGACAGGGCTAATTAAGTAAATACCTATCTCTTTTTCCCGTGTGGCTTGGGGATTTACCTTCTGACTTTTCAGTGAGGTTTTATTCGTTAGCTCTTAGAGAATGAGAGACTTACATTTTTTTCACAAATTAAGATTTTATTTAATTGAACTATTATGATATAGTGATATTGGATCATTCTCCTGTATCATGCTTAATTACACCAAAATAAAATACACTTAGTGACAGAATATGGAGAATGAACAGAGTGCATCTTCATGACCCAAAATGTATTAAATGCGTAAACAGAATAATAAAGACCTTTGCCATTACAAATGTTGACATATACGACAGAGAAAAGCCAACCCTTAAAATAATTTGGGATGCTTTTAAGGTGTACATCAGGAGAATGATAAGTTAATTATTTATTTTTTGGAATTTAAGTAGGAATATGATCTTTTACATTTGAAGAGAGCCAACAACTACAGGTTAAACTCAAATAAAGTGTGCTATTTATTTTATTGTAAATAAACCTGGTAAACACCTCTGAGGCCTCACAAAAATAATACAGTTGAAGTTGGAAGTTTACATACACCTTAGCCAACTACATTTAAACTCAGTTTTTCACAATTCCTGACATTTAATCCAAGTAATAATTCCCTGTCTTAGGTCAGTTAGAATCACCACTTTATTTTAAGAATGTAAAATGTCAGAATAATAGTGGAGAGAATTATTTCTTTCAGCTGTTATTTCTTTCATCACATTCCCAGTTGGTCAGAAGTTTACATGCATTGCCTTTAAATTTGGGTCAAAAGTTTTGGGGAAGCTTTCATAAGCTTCCCACAATAAGTTGGGTGAATTTTGGCCCATTCCTCCTGACAGAGCTGGTGTAACTGAGTCAGGTTTGTTGTCAGGTTTGCAAACCGTAGTCTGTCTTTTTTATGGCGGTTTTTGAGCAGTGGCTTCTTCCTTGCTGAGCGGCATTTCAGGTTGTCGATATAGGACTCGTTTTACTGTGGATATAGATACTTTTGTACCTGTTTCCTCCAGCATCTTCACAACGTCCTTTGCTGTTGTTCTGGGATTGATTTGCACTTTTCGCACCAAAGTACATTAATTTCTAGGAGACAGAATGTTTCTCCTTCCTGAGCGGTGTGACGGCTACGTGGTCCCATGGTGTTTATACTTGCGTACTATTGTTTGTACAGATGAACGTGGTACCTTCAGGCATTTGGAAATTGCTCCCAAGGATGAACCAGACTTTTTTTCTGAGGTCTTGGCTGATTTCTTTTGATTTTACCATGATGTCAAGCAAAGAGGCACTGAGTTTGAAGGTAGGCCTTAAAATACATCCACAGGTACACCTCCAATTGACTCAAATGATGTCAATTAGCCTATCAGAAGCTTCTAAAGCCATTACATAGTTTTAATGACTCCAACCTAAGTGTATGTAAACTTCCGACTTCAACTGCACATGTCAAACCAGTTATAATTATTTAAGATAAATAGACATTTTAATAGCTTCTATAGAAATGAATTAAATAACAGCTTGACTGATCCTACAGCTTTCTATCTTCAGGGTTATTAAATCTAGAAGAAGATTTAGAAGAGAAAGAGCAGGCAGGCCAGGGAGAGAGGATGGGCAGGCAGAACCGTGCGCATATGTCATCGTAATCTGCATCTCTCAATGCCTTAATTGTCTTGCATGCCTCACAAATTCTTCCTCTCTGGTTTTATTTAAATGACACAACTTTCCCCAGGCCTTCATAGCCATATAGTCTAGTTAGGCAATAACACAGAAAATAATGTTTAATAATAACTGCACTGTGAATTAAAAAAATAATTGACTCCCTTTTTGTGATATCCAATTGCGATCCAATTACAATCTTGTCTCATCGCTGCAACTCCCTGACGGGCTCAGGAGACGCGAAGGTTGAGTCATGCGTCCTCCGTAACATGACCCGCCTAACTGCTCTTCTTAACACACGCTCGCTTAACCCATAAGCCAGCTGCACCAATGTGTCGGAGGAAACACTGTTCAACTGATGACTGAAGTCAGCCTGCAGGCGCCCGGCCCACCACAAGGAGTTGCTAGAGTGCAATGAGCCAAGTAAAGCCCCCCTGGCCAAACTCTCCTAACCCGGACAACGCAGGGCCAATTGTGCGCCGCCCTATGGGACTCCCGGTCACGGCCGGTTGTGACACAGTCCGGGATCGAACCCGGGTCTGTAGTGGTGCCTCAAGCACTGCGATTTAGTGCCTTAGACTGCTGCACCACCCAGGAGGCCCTGCACTGTGGTTTTAATTATGTGGGGGAAAAACATTGTTTTTAGGATTTTTCTTAACGTTAAGGATCCTAACTTGGTTTAAACGTTCACACCCCTATTACAAACAAAGAACATGTTTCAGTATAATACAGTATGCTACAAAACAAGATGTAGATTTATCAATAATGGCTGTTAATGCCGAAAAGGCTTTCAACCGTCGTGAATGGCCTTTTCTATTCAAAACTTTGGATGCCTTCAACTTTCCAGCTCAAATAATACATTTAATAAAAAATCTTATGTACATATTCTAAAGTAAAAATGTACAAACATAATGCATTATCTGATGAAATTGCTTTAGAAAGGGGTACAAGACAGGGATGTCCTGTCTCCCTCCTCCTGTGCACTGGTAATTGAACAGCTTGCAGAAAGAATTAGACAGGACCCAAACGTAACAGTTATCAGTATGGGTAAACATAAATATAAACTAAACTTATTTGCAGATGATCTCCAATATTATACCTGACTAATATTGAGAAAACAATGCCTGCCTCGTAAAATTAATGTAGAACCAAACAGACAATGGCAATTAGAAAAATAATAACTCATGATCTACAGCAATCCTTTAAGTGGACCAATGTTCAATACTTAGGATGCTTATCCAGTGTTTTCGTAAAGTTTTCAGACACCTAGACTTTGTTCCACATTTTGTTACGTTACAACCTTATTCTAAAATGGATCCCAAAAAATGTCCCTCATCAATCTACACACAGGTGTACCCCACCGAAGACATTCTTTAATGAAGTATACTCGGCCATAAGACAACTCATAGTATAAAGGAACGTTTTTCATTTCCCAAATTCTGAGGGTGGTTTTAACCTTTTGTGTTTTTATTTCACCTTTATTTAACCAGGTAGGCCAGTTGAGAACAAGTTCTCATTTACAACTGCGACCTGGCCAGGATAAAGCAAAGCAGTGCGACAAAAACAACAACACAGAGTTACACATAAACAAACGTAGAGTCAATAACACTAGAAAAATCTATGTACAGTGTGTGCAAATGTAGAAGAGTAGGGAGGTGAGGCAATAAATAAGACATAAAGGCGAAATAATTACAATTTAGCATTGATACTGGAGTGATAGATGTGCAGATGATGATGTGCAAGTAGAGATACTAGGGTGCAAAAGAGCAAGAAGATAAATAACAGTATGGGATGAAACTTCCAGCCTTGGAGTTGTATCAACACGCCACCCAAGGATTTTACTGTTGTTAACAGTGGGTACAGTACATATTGAAGATGAACATGCTCATCCCCGGAATCTTTTCATGTGTCTGTTTTCAAAGGACAGAGCTAAGAACATGAACAACTTCATAGTTAAGAACACTATAACAATATGGAAGAAAATTAAACATATTCTAAAAGAACCACTATCACTCCCTAAAAACACACCCCTATGGAACAATCTTTAGATAGCTTTTCAGAATTCACAGATAAATTGGCCCACATAGAAAACTAAAGGCATAGAAACCATAAATGACAGGAAATACAATTATTTCCATGACAGAATTAAAAAGCCATTTTGGACTAACCCAGATAGACATTTTCAAAGACATTTTGCAACTTAAGTTTTATAACACAAAATGTTGATCTGAAATCTATTTGACACAGAAAAGAATACTCGTATGATAGGTAAGTTTTCTATAAATCCTTGCAGAATGCATATCCAACTGACAATCTCTTAGAAAAAAAGGAACTATTGGAACCAAGACCTAAAAATAACTGATATTGGCAAGAGTTGTAGGGAATGTTGAAACTTTAACAAAATGACAATTAACAAAAATGGATGCTTAAATCCAGTAAAAACGAATGTACATCATTTATTATAGAAGAGACACAATTCACAAATTCTACAGCCCAATGGCAGAGTCATGTCTTAAGTGTAAAATGAACAGTGACGACTCAGTGATTCATGCCTTCTGGGAGTGATATAAAGTCCAAAAGTTATGGGCAGAGTTAGAAAGTTGGCCTTCAGAAGTTTTACAATATAAATGGACTTTTAATCTGCCTGTCTACATATTTCAAGATATGTTATATGAGGGTGCGGTGAGCTACCCAGTGGGTTCGACTCTATTTGACAATTATTTTGAAAACTTTTGCTTAAAAACTGGAAATCAAGTGAATGTCCATCATTGGGACGGTAGAAGAGTCCAATTCATTATTATTATTTGAATATTGAAAGGGTGTGGGCGACAGAAAAGGGCAGAGTGGTGCAGTTTGAGGTCATGTGGAATCTTTCAAGCCGTGGAGATTGAGGCAGTGGGAGCGTGAGGGTCTGGGCAGGGGGGATTTCGTTGACGTTTGTCTGTTGTCTTTTGTCTGTGAATGTTTTGTGTGGGAAAAAAACATTTACAAAAATGTCATTGATTCAAAGCTGCAGACATTGATAATGAAGACATGGCTTAGATTTATGGCTTAGATTAACTACAGTCATCCAAGCAAAAAGAAGACCCTATATATTGTCATATACAGTCTAAAGAAGATCCTATATATTTTGTCTCTGGGTCTGGGAATCTTCCCCCTCCCTCTTGTGAATAAGCTGTGGTAGATTGGTGATTTAACTTGTGATTTTGAGTCATGTAGGTGTAAATGATACCAATGCATGATGTGTGGTGTTTGCATGGAATATTTTGCTTCCCCTTGTGTGACTGTAAGCAGCCTCGGTGGTAAGTCTTTCTGGAGTGTCAGAGTGAGTTCCTCTGCTTTTGTCTCTGTGTGGTCATGCAGCCAGACCTGCCTCTCCCCAAGCAGGATCTCCTTCCTTCCTTCCTTCCTGGCCCTCCCCTTCTTTACATTGTGCTACAGGTTTCCTGTCACACACACACACACACACACACACACACACACACACACACACAGGCACGTGCAAGGACTCCAGCAATCTCACACACATACGGACGCACGCACGCACACACACACACCACATCCTATGGAAACACACAGCCTCTTTAGAGATGCCCTGGCATCTCTAAATATATATGTGTGTCTAGGGGCTCATCTTGTACTTAAAGGTGGGTCTTTGTAGAGAAGTGGGTATCTTTTGGTTTTGCTTTGCCAGCTGCCCACCCAGTTCATGGGCGCTCCACGGTTGACTTGGTGTCAGAGTCAACCTTTCTACAGAGGACACTTGTGAATCTGGCATCATCCACCCTTACAAAGGGCTCAAATGTCGAGGCTGGCATGCTGGCACGCTTCACTGTGGGCATGGGGTACTACCCCCTAGACCCATCTGTTGAAATACATGGCAGAGTCGTCTGCAATGCCAGCCTAGCAACATCCTAGTGCCCTCGAAGCTCATCACTAAGCTAAGGACCCTGGGACTGAACACCTGGATCCTGGACTTCCTGACGGGCCACCCCCAGTTGGTGAGGGTAGGCAACAACACATCCGCTACGCTGACCCTCAACACGGTGGCCCATCAGCAGTGCGTGCTCAGTCTCCTCCTGTACTCCCTGACAACAACCTCTCCCTCAACATCCGTAAGACAGAGGATCTGATCGTGGACTACAGGAAATGGAGTGCCGAGCACGCCCCCATTCACATCGACTGGGCTGCAGTGGAGCGGGTCGAGAGCTTCAAGTTCCTCGGTGTCTACGTCACGAAGGATCTATCATGGTCCATACACCCCAACAGTTGTGAAGAGGGCACGACAATGCCTCTTCCCTCTCAGGAGGCTGAAAAAATTTGGCACGGGCCCTCGGATCCTCAAAGTTCTACAGCTGCACCAACGAGAGTATCTTGACTGGCTGCATCACCACTTGATATGGCAACTGCTTGGCATCCGACCGCAAGGCGCTACAGAGGGTTGTGTGTACTACCCAGTACATCACTGGGGCCGAGCTCCCTGCCATCCAGGACCTCTAGCAGGCGGTGTCAGAGGAAAGCCCCGAAAATTGTCAAAGACTCTAGCCACCCAAGCCACAGACTGTTCTCTCTGCTATCGCACAGCAAGCGGTACCAACGCATCAAGTCTGGAACCAACTGGACCATGAACATCTTCTACCCCCAAGCCATAAAACCTCTAAACAAGACTGCAAGATAGCTAATCAAATGGCTACACAGACTACCTGCATTGACTCTTTTTAAAACGAACTCTCTTGCACTGACTCTATGCACACACACTGGACTCTACCCACACACTCACACATACTTACAACAACACCCCAACAAACACACAAACACACACACAAACACATTTCATGCACACACATGCATACTGACGCCACACAGACACATACATACTGACACCACACACTTTCACACTCACCACATGCACTGCTGCTACTGTCTATTATCTATCCTGTTGCCTAGTCACATTACATCTATCTATAGGTACATAGCTACCTCAATTACCTCGTACCCCTGCACATCAACTTGGTACTGGTACTCCCTGTATATAGCCATGTTATTACCTCGTACCCCTGCACATCAACTTGGTACTGGTACTTCCTGTATATAGCCATGTTATTACCTCGTACCCCTGCACATCAACTTGGTACTGGTACTTCCTGTATATAGCCATGTTATTACCTCGTACCCCTGCACATCAACTTGGTACTGGTACTTCCTGTATATAGCCATGTTATTACCTCGTACCCCTGCACATCAACTTGGTACTGGTACTCCCTGTATATAGCCATGTTATTACCTCGTACCCCTGCACATCAACTTGGTACTGGTACTTCCTGTATATAGCCATGTTATTACCTTGTACCCCTGCACATCAACTTGGTACTGGTACTTCCTGTATATAGCCATGTTATTACCTCGTACCCCTGCACATCAACTTGGTACTGGTACTTCCTGTATATAGCCATGTTATTACCTCGTACCCCTGCACATCAACTTGGTACTGGTAATCCCTGTATATAGCCATGTTATTACCTCGTACCCCTGCACATCAACTTGGTACTGATACCTCCTGTATATAGCCATGTTATTTTTACTCTTTATTTTTATTTGTTATTCACTGTGTATTTCTTTTTCATGTCACTATTCATAGTTTTTATTTTATATCTTTAACTCTGCATTGTTGGAAATGGAATCGTGAGTAAGCATTTCACTGTTGGTCTACACCTGTTGTCTCTGAAGCATGTGACAAATCAGATTTGATTTGATCTTCAAATGACTTCTGTTGTTATCAGTTGTCTCAGCGAGAATTTCAGCTGTGTAAGCAGTCTGGCGTTTGTCCGTTGACACCGATAAGTGTGGGACTTTTATGTTATCAGTTTATTTGAAGCCTTTTTAAGAAAGCTCTTAAAAAGTTTCAACTTAGTGACTGATAAATCTAGCACTTATGTAGAATATGTACTGCCAAAATGACCCACTGTGAGTCAACGAGGATCAAAGCTATCACTTACTGGCTAAACCATTGACAGTCTTTCGTGGTTGAAGAGACATTGACTACTTCTCTTCTAGTCTCTTTAACATTTGTCTTTCTAAAGATCTTATATATCTGTATATATGAGTATATGAACATGTATATATGAATAGTGTGTGAATTGTATTTTTGTTGTCTCTTTCCAATATATACACCTTATTTCATTTTTTTATTTTGAATTGAATGTCCTCGTCTATAACTGTTCTAAACTTTGTCATGTATTTGTATGTTTTATGTGGACCCCAGGAGGAGTAGCTGCTGCATGTCAAGTAGCTAATGGAGATCCTAATAAACTACACTCTGTCCTCTGTCTCGCACTCTCTCTCTCTCTTTGTCTCTCTGTTTGTTGTCTCTGTCTGTCTGTTTGTCGCTGTCTCTCTGCAACAGCCACACAGGTCAGACAGACAGAGGGAATTCTGTTTCCCCCTTAAATTCTTTAATTAAGGACTTGGCTGCGATGTCGTGGAGGGAGACGGACACAGGGGCCTTGTCTCTGGATGAGCAGATGCCCCCTCTCTCTCTTTCTATCTCTTCCTCCTTCCTCTCTCTATCTCCCCTACCCTGCCCCTATTTCGACCCTCCCCCTATCTTGTTTAGCCCTATGGGGGCGATTGGCACAGACTGTAAAGTACCCACGACTGGGCTGGCGCCTTATTTTAAAGCCAGACTACCAGGAAGCCTCTTAAATGTATCACTGACCTTTCACCTCCTTATTGGACCAGAAGTCGTGACGTGCACGCCCAATAATATCTCATTCATACTGTGTAAAAGGTTGATGTAATTGTCTGAAAATTACCATGAAAAATTAACATGAATGTGATGTCACTCTTTCCCCTTACACTTCCCCCCCCCCCCCCACCTAACACCATTATAACCCTGAGTCCGAATTGGGCCAGCTTAAATGAAGGACTCTCAGACTAAGATAGACGCTAAGGAAGTTTCCATGTAGATATATGCATACCCAGGTAGTGAAAGTTGAGGGGTGGTGTCGGTGATGCTTGAGGCACTGAAGAGGCAGGGTTGGTTCTGGAAGAGGTCAAACTAGTTGAACAGGACATATCCAGACAGTGGAGGACCTTTTAACCCAGGATCCAACCACCCAGGTCAGGATAACATATCCCTGTATCCATGCAGTTAACCAGGCACAGGTGTGTGTGTGTGTGTGTGTGTGTGTGTGTGTGTGTGTGTGTGAATATTTGTTAGGGCCAGTAAAATTAAAGGGAAATTCAGCAACAAAAAAAAAAGATATAGAAAAATATGGAGAGAAAACCCACACTCTTAACTAGTGTCAGTTGATGTTCTGGTCATGCCAGTAATGGTGCCATTCCTGCTCTGGCCATTTGAGTCACTTGTAGGCATGGTAATGCTAAAAGGCAGGGGTCCATTTGTTTTGTGGCTGGCATGGTGGCACTGCCTCTTAATGGGCTAGAGAAGGGCCACTGCTCCGTCTGTTCATTCACAGATACAAAAATGGCATGAAGCCCAGACCCCATGGAAAGAGAGGGAACAGGGGGAAGAGGGTGAGGGGGTGGAGGACACTCCCCAGTAGCTTCTGGTTGGCAGTCTCTCTCGCTCTCTCTCTCTCTCTCTCTCTCTCTTCCTGTTGGCAGTCAGTCTGTCTGTGGGGCCTAGGGAGAGAAAAGACAGAGATGTTATTATTTTCCCCATTTGACTCGGTCCAACTCTGTCTAGTTCTGTCCCAGAGAGCCAGAGACTAGAGGAAGGCTTGTGTCCCAGCTCTCCTCTACTCCTGCTGGGTGGGATGGCAGCATGTTGTCCCTGTCCCCTGTTGTCCCCACTGAAGGGTTTAGAGAGCCAGGATGGTCATCAAATGAACAATCCAGGCCAGTGACAGTCATCCTTGGGAGGCTGCCTGTCTGAGATTGGAGAGGAGACTGACAGTTCTGCTTAGTCATTGCACCGACCAGTGGAGTATGTGTGGCGTGTGTACAGTAACTTCAGAAAGTATTCACATCCCGTAACTGTTTCCACAATTTGTTGTGTTACAGCATGAATTTAACATTTATTACATTTTGATTTTTTTTTGTCACTGGCGTACACACAATACCCTATAATGTCAAAGTGGAATTATGTTTTTCGAAATTGTACAAATTTAATATAAAAGGAAAATCTGAAACGTCAATAAGTATTCAACCCCTTTGTTATGGTAAGCTGAAATAAGTTCAGGAGTAAAAATGTGATGTATCAAATGTGGTGTATCAATACACCCAGTCACTAAAAAATATACTGCAGTCATTCCCAACTCCTAGCTCAGCCTGTTGTCTGGACCTCTGGCAGTCTCTATGGGGGTACCACACGGTTAAATTCTCGGTCCGACTCTTTTCTCTGTATATATCAACGATGTCGCTCTTGCTGCGGGTCATTCCTTGATCCACCTCTACGCAGACGACACCATTCTGTATACCTCTGGCCCTTCTTTGGACACGGTGTTAACTAACCTTCTAACGAGCTTCAATGCCATACAACTCTCCTTCTGTGGCCTCCAACTGCTCTTAAACGCTAGTAAAACTAAATGCATGCTCTTCAACCAATCACTGCCCACACCCGCCCGCCCGACTAGCATCACTACTCTGGACGGTTCTGACTTAGAATATGTGGACAATTACAAATACCTAGGTGTCTGGTTAGACTGTAAACTCTCCTTTCAGACTCATATTAAACATCTCCAATCCAAAATTAAATCTAGAATCGGCTTCCTGTTTCACAACAAAGCCTCCTTCACTCACTCTGCCAAACAGTAAACTTGACTATCCTACCGATCCTCGACTTCGGCGATGTCATTTACAAAACAGCCTCCAACACTCTACTCAGGAAATTGGATGCAGTCTATCACATTGCCATCCGTTTTGTCACCAAAGCCCCATATACAACCCACCACTGCGACCTGTATGCTCTCGTCGGCTGGCCATCGCTACATATTCATCGCCAAACCCACTGGCTCTAGGTCATCTATAAGTCTCTGCTAGGTAAAGTGTCCGCCTTATCTCAGCTCACTGGTCACCATAACAACACCCACCCGTAGCACGTGCTCCAGCAGGTATATCTCACTGGTCCACCCCAAAGCCAACACCTCCTTTGGCCGCCTTTCCTTCCAGTTCTCTGCTGCCAATGATTGGAACGAATTGCAAAAATCGCTGAAGTTGGAGACTTATATCTCCCTCACTAACTTCAAGCATCAACTCTCTGTGCAGCTTACCCATCACTGCAGCTGTACACAGCCCATCTGTAAATAGCCCATCCAACTACCTACCTCATCCCCATATTGTTTAATTTACTTTTATGCTCTTTTGCACACCAGTATTTCCAGTATTTCTACTTGCACATCATCATCTGCACATCTATCACTCCAGTGTTAACTTACTAAATTGTCATTACTTCGCTACACTGGCCTATTTATTGCCTTACCTCCGTACTCCATTTGCACACACTGTATATAGATTTTTCGATTGTGTTATTGACTGTACGTTTGTTTATTCCATGTTTGTGTTGTTGTTTGTGTCACACCACTTTGCTTTATCTTGGCCAGGTCGCAGTTGTAAATGAGAACTTGTTCTCAACTGGCCTCCCTGGTTAAATAAAGGTGAAATATATATATTTTTAAAGTTGCCGGAGAGGAAGGAAACCACTCAGGGTTTTCACCATGAGGCCAATTAGAGGATGGATCAACACCATTGTAGTTACTCCACAATAGTAACCTAATTGACAGAGTGAAAAGAAGGAAGCCTGTACAGGATAAAAATATTTCAAAACATGCATCCTGTTTGCAAGACACTGAAGTAGTACTGCAAAGAATATGGCAAAGCAATACATTTTTTGTCCTGAATACCAAGTGTTATGTTTGGGGCAAATCCAATGCAACACATCACTGAGTATCTCTCTCCATATGTTCAAGCGTAGTTGTTTCTGCATCATGTCATAGGTATGCTTGTAAGGACTGGAGAGTTCTTCAGGATACAAAATAAACGAACTGGAGCTAAGCACAGGCAAACTCCTAGAGGAAAACCTGGTTCAGTCTGCTTTCCACCAGGCACTGGGAGATGAATTCACCTTTCAGCAGAACAACAACCTAAAACACAAGGCCAAATCTAAACGTTCTCTCACTGTCAACTGTGTTTATTTTCAGCTAACTTAACATGTTAATATATTAATGAACATAAGATTCAACAACTGAGACATAAACTGAACAAGTTCCACAGACATGTGACTAACAGAAATTGAATAATGTGTCCCTGAACAAAGGGGGGGTCAAAATCAAAAGTAACAGTCAGTATCTGGTGTGGCCACCAGCTGCATTAAGTACTGCAGTGCATCTCATCCTCATGGACTGCACCAGATTTGCCAGTTCTTGCTGTGAGATGTTACCCCGCTCTTCCACCAAGGCACCTGCAAGTTCCTGGATATTTCTGGGGGGAATGGCCCTAGCCCTCACCCTCCGATCCAACAGGTCCCAGGTCCCATCACGCACAGAACAAGCAGTCTGGCTGGTGGCATTGTCATGCTGGAGGGTCATGTCAGGATGGGCCTGCAGGAAGGGTACCACATGAGGGATGAGGATATCTTCCCTGTAACTCACAGCATTTAGATTGCCTGCAATGAGAACAAGCTCAGTCCGATGATGCTGTAACGCCCCAGACCATGACGGACCCTCCACATCCAAATCGATCCCGCTCCGGAGTACAGGCTTCGGTGTAACGCTCATTCCTTCAACAATAAATGCAAATCCGACCATCACCCCTGGTGAGAAAAAAACCTGACATGTCAGTGAAGAGCACTTTTTGCTAGTCCTGTCTGGTCCAGCGACGGTGGGTTTGTGCCCATAGGCAACGCTGTTGCCGGTGATGTCTGGTGAGGACCTGCCTTACAACAGGCCTACAGGCCCTCAGTCCAGCCTACTCAGCCTATTGTGGACAGTCTGAGCACTGATGAAGGGATTGTGCGTTCCTGGTGTAACTCGGGCAGTTGTTGTTGCCATCCTGTACCTGTCCCGCAGGTGTGATGTTCGGATGTACCGATACTGTGAAGGTGTTGTTACACGTGGTCTGCCACTCCGAGAACTATCAGCTGTCCGTCCTGTCTCCCTGTAGAGCTGTCTTACAGTATGGACACTGCAATTGATTGCCCTGGCCACATTTGCCTCCTCTGTATGGAGGACTGGGCCAAAATCCCAGCTGCAGTGTGTGCAAACCTGGTCAAGAACTACAGGAAACATATGATCTCTGTAATTGCAAACAAAGGTTTCTGTACCAAATATTAAGTTCTGCTTTTCTGATGTATCAAATACTTATGTCATGCACTAAAATGCTAATTAATTACTGAAAAATCATACAATGTGATTTTCTGGATTTTTGTATATTTTATATATTATACATACATACACACTACCGGTCAAAAGTTTTAGAACACCTACTCATTCAAGGGTTTTTCTTTATTTTTTGTATTTTCTACATTGTAGAATAATAGTGAATACATCAAAACTATGAAATAACACATAGTGAATCATGTAGTAACCAAAAAATGTTAAACAAATCAAAATATATTTTATATTTGAGATAATTCAAAGTAGCCACCCTTTGCCTTGATGTCAGCTTTGCACACTCTTGGCATTCTCTCAACCAGCTTCACCTGGAATGCATTTCCAACAGTCTTGAAGGAGTTTCCACATATGCTGAGCACTTGTTGCCTGCTTTTTCTTCACTTTGCGGTCTGAATCATTCCAAACCATCTCCATTTGGTTGAGATCGGGGGATTGTGGAGGCCAGGCCATCTGATGCAGCACTCCATCACTCTCCTTCTGGGTCAAATAGTCCTTACACAGCCTGGAGGTGTGTTGGGTCATTGTCCTGTTGAAAAACAAATGATAGTCCCACTAAGTCCAAACCAGATGGGATGACATACCGCTGCAGAATGCTGTGGTAGCCATGCTGGTTAAGTGTGCCGTGAATTCTAAATAAATCACAGACAGTGTCACCAGCACAGTACCTCCACACAATAACACATGCTCCTCCATGCTTTATGGTAGGAAATACACATGTTCATCCACACGCGTCACACAAAGACACGGCGGTTGGAACCAAAAAAACTAAGTAATTTGGACTCCAGACCAAAGGACACATTTTCACCAGTCTAATCGTGTTTCTTGGCCTAAACAAATCTCTTCTTATTAGTAGTGGTTTCTTTGCAGCAATTCGACTATGAAGGCCTGATTCACGCAGTCTCCTCTGAACAGTTGATGTTGAGATGTGTCTGTTACTTGAACTCTGTGAAGCATTTATTTGGGTTGCAATTTCTAAGGATGGTAACTCTAAAGAACTTATCCTCTGCAGCAGAGGTAACTCTGGGTCTTCCATTACCGTGGCGGTCCTCATGAGAGCCAGTTTCATCATAGCGCTTGATGGTTTTTGTGACTGCACTTGAAGAAACTTACAAAGTTCTTGAAATCTGGATTACTGACCTTCATGTCTTAAAGTATGGATGGACTGTCGTTTCGCTTTGCTTATTTGAGCTGTTCTTGCCATAATATGGACTTAGTCCTATTATTTGGTAAAAGACCATCTTCTGTATACCCCCTACCTTGTCACAGCACAACTGATTGGCTCAAACGCATTAAGAAGGAAATATATTTGACAAATTAACCTTTAACAAGGCACTCCTGTTAACTGAAATGCATTCCAGGTGACTACCTCATGAAGCTTTTTGCAAATGTTATAACATTACAGAGTATTTTGTGTAGATCGTTAACAAAAAATGACAACATGTGTAAAAAGTCAAGGTGTGTGAATACTTGATGAAGGCACTGTGTTGGGCCTTCGTTTTACTTGGATGACTGTAGTCACTCTATGCCATACATCTTAGCCTTAGTTTCATCATCAATGTTTGTAGCTTTGAATCAATTAGGTATTTTCTTGAGTCAAATCTTAATTGGTGCTAAAAATGTAATCTATTTCATAGTTATCAATGGAAACATTATTCCAGTCTCTCATTTCCAAGAGCTACTGAATAACCTCACTGACAAGCCAAAAGGTGTATCCTCAAGCCACGTGGGAAAAAAAAGAGATATAAAGAGATTGGTATTTACCTAATTAGCCCTTAATTAGAAATCAAAGTGTGCCTTCCAAAGGACACCCGTTTAAATAGAAATCAGTGTGCCTTCCAAAGGACACCCGTTTAAATAGAAATCAGTGTGCCTTCCAAAGGACACCCGTTTAAATAGAAATCAGTGTGCCTTCCAAAGGACACCCGTTTTAAATAGAAATCAGTGTGCCTTCCAAAGGACACCCGTTTCCCTATATAGTGCACAATTTTGACCCCCTCGAGACGCAAACAAAGATGCACATTAACGTGTTGAAATGTCTTTTTTTATTTGGTTCTGTAGGCTATGGTGTAATTTAGGCTGCCGCAGACCAAACCTAAGTTAGTCCATATTGCTGTACAGCAAGGCTACTACAGTATGTGAGTCAAACGTGTCTGTGTTAAAGAGCGTTTTCCCAAAGTTAGTCTGAGGTTTTATAATATTCTTGTGGGTGTCTTACTGTAACTTTACCAGTCTGTCAGCCGTACAGCCGCACAGCACGCCCAGACAGGGTGATTTGTTTTAATGAAGGGTTATTAAGTACACCGAGACAGGCAAGCCTTTCTTTCTCTCTCTGCCCAATAAAAGAAGATCATATAAAAAGACCTGCTGCTCTGTGTTATTAATAAAAACCAGAGGACAACTGGTCCCAAATCGCCCCCTATTCTCTCTATAGGGCACTACTTGTTATGGGGCTCTGGTCAGAAGTGGTGCACTATTTAGGGATTTGGGGCCACTCTCCCTCCTTGCAGATGGGCCTAGTGGCTCCCCAGACAGATGCACTAACATTCCTCCATGCTTTATTTATAGTCTGAATTTCCTGTACATATTCCCACTGGATGGAGAAGCACGGTGTGTGTGTGTGTGTGTGTGTGTGTCTGGGATGACTGGCGGGAAGCTGGGGATGGGTCCTGGTGGTGTTATCGGCCCCTGTAAAGTTAGACTCGTGGCTCATGGAGGGAATAATAGAGTTACAAAGGGTTGACTGCTGAAGATGCACCCAGGTGTGGTGGGTTAGGCATCAGGGTGAAATGTGTGTGTCTGCGGCGGTACCTTTGTGTGTGTGTGTGTGTGTCCGTGTGTGGGCCTGTGTAAATTCCCATGCAACCTCGGTATAGTAGATTGAACACCGAAATAGCCCCAGCAGTAAAGTCCTGAACAGGAACCATGGTGAATGCATCACTTCCGCCAAACACACATACACACAGCTCCCAAGGCCCTTGAGTGGGCTTGTCATGAGGAGAGACAAACCAAGGCCTCGGTTCAAACTTCCAATAACACACGCACGCTCGCACACACACAAACACACAATAACATGCATACACACCACAGGAGGTTGGTGGCACTTTAATTGGGGAGGACGGGCTAGTGGTAATGGCTGGAGCGGAATTTGTGGAATGGTATCAAATACATCAAACATGGCTTCCAGGTGTTTGGTGCCATTCCATTCGCTCCATTCCAGCCATCATTATGAGCCGTCCTCCCCTAAGCAACCTCCACTGATGCTTGTATATATACACACACACACACACACACACACACACACACACACATATACACTCAGCACTGGGACACAGAGGCAGGTGAGGATAGTTGATCTGCTGTCTGTTGCACCAGCTCTCTGTTGTCTCTGTGTCAATGGTGTGGTGTGTGTGTGCGCGCGCTCTGTTGTCTCTCTCTCTTCCACCAGACACAGATTTCATGCCTTTACCATGCTCTCCTTTGTTAAGAGGACAGTAGACAGACAGAGACACACACACACTTTCTGCCTCTATGTTCCAGAATAACAGATTTGTATGGTTGAACTGGTCGTAACACGTTGTGGGGCATGTCTTCACAGTGCACTGGTTCAGTCTACTGGACAGTGTGGTGCAGACCTGAGTTCAAATGGCATTTGAAATCTTTCAAGTACTTTGAGTGTTTGCGCTAGTCTGCCCGAAGTGCCAAATGAGCAGGGTTTATGGTATTGGGACTATTCTATTTGTCCGTTAAGCCTGACAAGCTCAGAGTATTTGAAATGATTTCAAATAGTATATGAACCCAGGTCTGGTGTGTAGGAAAATGCACCAAACAAACTCAGCCTGTTGTTTGTATCTCCACCACTGGGCCTCGGAGCCTTTTGTCTTCTCTCTGTCTGTTAATAAGGGAGCATTTCAATACACAGTGCATGGTAATTGTCTGGGGCTTGTATTCATAAACCGTCTCAGAGTAGGAATGCTGATCAGTTTTGCGTTTGAGACTGAAATGAATCGCCAGTGGAGGACCTGGTCCGAGATCAGCACTCCAACTCTGAGACGCTTTTTGAATACCACCCCCAGTCTATCGCAGCACACTATCCATACCCAACAGCTCTCTCTGCTGTTTCTCAGATAAAAGAGACGGGCTTAGATGTGTTCACGTTTCAGCGGTCGCAGATGGATTGAGTAATTACTGAGTAATGTGTTTCTGTCTCTGGAAGTGGGAAGTGCGTGCTGTTTCCACTGGCCCAGTTAGGACAACAAAGAGCAGCTCAGTGAATGGTCTCTGTCAGGACAAAAGGGCCAGTTCCCAGGACAGTAGAGTCTGTGAATGAAGCGTCCATTCATCTCATCAAATGCGATATACTATACCTCACCTGTGACCTGGGCCGTAGAATTTCCCAGTCACAGAGCTCTCTATGGACAGTTTAAGCCAATAGAACATTGGTTGAAGTTCTGAACTAACATCTGAACAGTAACAAACCTGGAACAGAACTGATAGAGGCATTGCTTTGATACAGTTTAAATGATTATTTAAAATAGTTGTTTTTAGTGCTGGGCTGAACCAAAAGCCTTCACACCCTGTCTGTCACTTCCTAGGACCAAGATTGGTGTTTAGCCTAGACCTATGAAACTGACCCTGGTCGAACCGCGTTCCTTTATTAGTTGGGATGCAACAAAGAGAAAGGAGAGGGGAGGGTGGGAAGCTAAAGGAATGGTCAGGCTCCAGAGTTCTGTGATTTCTATGGCGACAGAACGCTTTACCGTAAGAGCGCCAGGCCGTCTGAGACCTGCCTAGTTCCTGAACTAAATGCCAACAGGGCTTTGTGTGAATGGGCTGTTACACAACTCTGGCCCCTCAACTTCTCCTCTCTCCTCTATTAAGCAGAGCTAGGGGTTAGAATGGGCGACAGACTAGCGAGCTGACTCCCTGTGTTAAATCTTTATCTCCGCGTCTCTATGGGAAACAGAGAAGAGAAGGACACTGTGGTCCACTCTGGCACAACACATGGAAGGAGTCCCTAACGGGACACTATTATATATGGGCCCTGGTCAAAAGTAGTGACCTGCGTAGGGAATAGGTTGCCATTTGGGATGCAGGTTTGAAATCCGTTAGTCAGGTTGCTTCCTAACACCAACGCGTCTTCCCAGTAATATGATGTAACGATAGGACAACAGGACCATGATGGAGATGAACGTGTTTTTTCTACCTGATTGGATACAAAGAACATAAGAGGGAGATGCTGGATGTATGGAGTGTGTTAATGTACTCTGTCTTTTGTGTGTGTGTGTGCCTGTGTGCCTGTGTGTGTGTGTGTGTGTGAGAATGAAGGATAAAGAGAGGCCGTCACCATGTAACGGCACACATGGTCAGTTTTGGGATGGGAATACTCTCCCTCCCACGCAGAGATGGAGAGCTAAATAGGAAGGCCAGAACACAATAATGCTGCAAATAGTTTTAGAAAAAAGACATGTAAAAGCTCCCATGTTGCAGAAATGAGTTTGAGTCAAGTACAAAGCTACCCTCAACATCTGTTAGCGCAATGTAGGTTAAAACTGTTGAGGGGGGGAGCGTGCAAAAGTAAAGTAGCTGTTTGATGTTTTACATTGAAAACAGTGTTTTCTGGTCTTTGTGGATATCCTAGTGGTTCAGATAGAGTGCAGTATATTGTACTATCAGAAAGTACTACCATTACAGCATCTCTATTAGTTACTGATACAAATCTAATCATCCTTTTGTAGTTTTTTACGGGACCTCTGACTTTTCTAGAATGTTTCCCATGGAAAGTACAGCATATCCCTGTTTGTCTCCTTAGTTCACCTTTACCTTATTGTAGCTCATCTATGGAGCCCATGGCCTATACGTCCCAAATTACACCATATACCCTACATAGTTCACTACTTCTGACCAGAGGTCTTTGGGCACTGGTCAAAAGTAGTGCACTGAATAGGATGCCATTTGGGGTGCATCCCCAAGGAACGGGTTCTGCTCAAAAACCAAACCAGATGTGGTCTATTGAACTAAAGGAACCTCCTTCAAACGGAACCTCGAGACAGACTCTTGTAAAGAATATCTCTGGAAGTCCCCTTACATCCTGGTATTTGAGTATTTATTGAGAACGTCTGCCCGTCTGACAGTCCCTTGACTGCGGTCACATAACCATAGGCATGGGCTGAGTCCCATATAGCACCTTACTCCCTACATAGTGCACAAAGTGGTAGATTATAAAGGGAATAGGGTGCCATCTGTCCCGTAGAGGAGCCGTTATAACGTATGCTTTTGGTCGGCGGTCAGGTCGGTTCCTTTCCCAGACACAGTGGTTTCCTGCAGAAAGACATCCGCTCCTGGAGAACACTGTGTCTCCTGGGAGTGGAGCGGCCATTGGCTAATGAATACGAGGATTAGAGAGTTCGAGACAGACAGTGCAGGATATGTGGACATGTGTTCCCTATCACTGGGCTGCATGCGTCTGATCCTGAGTCCTTTGTGACTGGTGTGATGCTAGGCTGGCTCAACCAGGGTCCCTTGGTGTGGTTAACCCAAGCCCCAGTCCATTGTGAGTTAGTGATGCAGCTTACATTGAAGAAGAAATTCAGAAACTCGGGGAGGACAGTGGAAAACTGTTCAAACTGATTATTGTTAAAAGCCATCATGATGGCCTGTGGCCTTCATCAGATTCCAACCCCCCCCCCCCCCCCCCCCCCCTTCAATTCATGCACCTTGGTTTGAGAGTGAGGTATAGCAGCAGTGGGCCGTTCCCTTTAGTGATGCAGCTGATGCAGCCATTTCGTTGACAAGCACAAGTCTTCTTTATCCTCCTGAGGAAAAAAACACTGTTGAAGAGGAACTGACGGTTTCTATCCTCCTCATTAGGAAATGCGTGTTTTGATGTTGGTGTCGTGTGTGTGTGTGTGTGTGTGTGTGTGTGTGTGTGTGTGTTCGCACATGGGCAGTGTTTGTACATTCACTCTTCCAAAACAGTACAGTTAGTCACTTACCCTTCTAGATAACTTGAAACAGTCTAACCAGGTCTTGTCTGGAAGTAGCCTAGGCTAGCTAGCAAAACAAGCCAACTTATTGGATTCAATCTGCCGATGTGCGAATGTGACAATGTTGGTTTAGCTTTGGAAAGCCCATCTGTGGGGCTAGTTAGGGACCGTCAATACATTACACAATGTAAATGGGACCATATTTTCATGTTGCACACCTTTTAGTTTTCTCATTAAATACTTCAATATTTGTATTTGAATTTCCACAATTTATAGTTGGTTTGAGGTTTTTAAGTCATTGAAATTTGGACCTATTGAAATGTACAAATATTGTCCCATGTACGCTGTGTAATTTACTGATGGTCCCTAACTTGCCCCATAGGGAGATCCAAAGTTAAACCAAATATACCACGATCAGTTCCGCACCCATGTGTTGGGCATTACGATCGGGTTGTGTGCTGCCAGCTGTGGGCAGGATTGAAATAAACCCAAACCCAAGAAACTGTTATGTCCCCTAGATTCATAACATCTTGCAAATCTCTGTTTTGGACGATACGGACTTGATTCCGAAATTATCCTATTTACAATTTGTTGTACATTTTGACAGTAGAATACATGTTTTGGACAATCGATGCCACGTAGGCCATTTTAAACCAGAGAAGTAGTTTTTTCCCCCCCGATACACTCGGATGTTGTTTAACTTGCAGAGATCAGATTTAGAACTGCGTTGTCAACTACTCAGCAAGTTTGATGTTTTCTTCTGTATAGTTATAGGCTGTTTGATAAGCATCTGTACTGCCAGTGTTTCATCACCATCTCTCTCTCTCTACATAAGCCACCAGAAGCAGTGTATAAATCCTAATTAGCGTCTACAGAATATAAAGTGAAAGTATCAATTATAATTAGACTTCTCCAAAAAAAACTGAGTAACAAGGTTTCACGATTACGCTCTCTGTCATACTTTAATGACAAGATGTACACTTTAGATGTAAAAAGGTTCTACCGTTCCTCACAAATAAACATATCTCGGCTTTATAATTGGCCGAGACTGTCTCTTAAGTCGTACTTTGATGACCTGGAACCTCGTCTTGATGTAAATGGACTCCGCTTTCTCACCTAAACATCTCTCCATCTCCCGTCCCTGTCAGACGAATGCAATCGCCTGTAGACGACGACTACGTTCGTGCGTGTAGCTACAGATTAGACCCACACACACACACAGACACACACAAACACATTAGACTTGCTAATGAGATGCTAATGCTAGTCAGCCTCTCCTCAGTGAGTCTACCAGACGACAGCTACAGAATGGTAATTAGCGTGGAGGAGCGCTTCCACAAAGAGACTGACTATTTAGTCCTTTCCATCTCCATCCACCAGCACACATTCAATTATCCAGGTTGCGTCTCAAATGGCACCCTATTCCCTACATAATGCACTACTTTTGTCCAGAGCCCGGGTCAGAAATAGTGCACTATGTAGGGTATAAGGTGTGATTTGGGACGCAGTTTTCGTCTTTCTTCCTCGTGTAGAGAGCAGAGCTGAGAGCAGAGCTGTGCTGTCTCGTAGTCGACTCGGCCATTTCAATTGCTGAGGTGTTTGAAAGTCTAGGCCTTTAAAATCTATGTAATTTAACCCTTAGTTTGTTTAAGAGTGGCAAGACTTCCTAGTCTTAGTGCCTCCCATAATTTGCTTTGTAGGTGGGACACCAAGACCCTTAAAAACACACAGGGGCAGTTTCCCGGAACACACTGTCTAGTCATCCTGGACTAAAAAAAGATTTTAAATGGAGATTCTGTGTCGGGGAAACCACCCTTCAGACTTACCCCCCCCCCCCCCCCCCCCACCTCAGTTTGCAAATTACTGCCGACTGAAACCAGTTGAATTGAATAACATTTGCCGTGGTGCGTCAGTGCATTGTCAGGACTATGTTTCAAACTAGACTCCATACATCTGCCCACTAGTCTAGGAGCTATAAAAGCATGTCTGTGTTGATAGTGTCATCAACATTCCGTTGGAGCAGTTCTAACAGGAAATGCTTTGGCTTTATATGGTCATTAAGTTTGTCTACAGAAGTTGTTTACATGAGTTATGTCTTATCAGTCAGATTGCCCCCAAAATGAGCACCCGATTCCCTCCCTATATAGTACACTTCTTTTTACCAGGGCCCATAGGGTAGGGTAGTAGCGCACTATATAGGGAATAGGGTGCCATTTGGGACGTCCCCTTACGGCTCAGGCACACCAATAGCATTTGCCGGCCGAAAGTACTTCGCACCTCAAAACAGAGTGCCGGCAGTAATTTGCAAACTGAGTGCAAACCAATTGTACATGTAGAATCGCACGGAAATGTCTGCAGTCAGACAGACGGCCACCAGCAGGTAGTACAGCAGCCCGGTGTGGTGTGTGTGTGGTCTTTTTAGGTTGTCCAGGCTGTCTATGGTCCTCTAAACGACAGACGGCATTACAGGACCCTAACGAGCACTAACTGTTTGTCTAGTTAGACTGCATATTAGACTCATGGACATGGTATCTTTACCTGCCAGTCTTTAAGTGTGAGAATATGGCTTGTATCCCAAATGGCACCCTATTCCCTGTGTTGTTGCTTTGGATGTTGTAGTTTTTAGTACTGGGTAGTGTGGGTAGTGTGAGTCATGAGGTGATTAAAGGGGGGTCGTGTCCTGTTGTCTGTATCTCCTCCTGACCTTTCCTCCTAGACCTAACCCTGCATGCTGTATAGAAACACAGCCTAAAACCCCAAACAGCAAGCAATGCAGGTGTAGAAGGTGTAAAAACTCCCTAGAAAGGCCAAAACCTAGGAAGAAACCTAGAGAGGAACGAGGCTATAAGGGGTGTCTGTGCCGGGTGGAGATTTTACAGAACATGGCCAAGATGTTCAAATGGTCATAAATGACCAGAAGGGGCAAATAATAATAATCACAGTGAACAGGTCACCCTATTCCCTAGGGCTCTGGTCAAAAGTAGTGCACTATAACGGGAATAGGTTGTCATGTGGGACACTGCCTGGGTCTCCTGACTGCAGGATCATCTCTCCGACACAGCCTCCTCTGTCCTGTCAACGTGTCACTGCGGAGGGCAGGCTGTACGCTGACCCCCCTCACTTTCTCCCCTTAGACCCCCCTCACTCACTGCACTCACAAGCAGGATCATCACTCCTTTGTTTATGGAACCTCTAGTCCATTTGCCTGGCTGACACACAGACCCACATGGTCTGTTATTTTAACCAGGCAACTAGTGTATACCCCATGGAGGTGTTTTTGGAAGGCTTGACACATCATGACATTGTCCTGATTACCAGTAAAGTGTCTTGAGTCGACTTTCAGGGAATATGTGGCAGAATATTGTTAAATCAGAGGCCACATGGTGGAACATGGAATGGATGTCTGTACAGCTGATGTAATGGCAGGGAAAGTTTCTCGCCTCTTGCTGAGCTCAGTTACTCATATTTGACAGCACAATATGAGCGCTCGCGGAATGAGAAACGTGAGTCATTCTTAATGTGTGAGCGCACAATGGCGTTGGGTGGAGTTAAGACTGGAGAGTATGAAAAGCCTGTGCCTTTCTTTTGAACTAAGAGATTTCTCTTTGAGATATGATTTGCTAGGATTTACTTTCATCATCGCTCGCCCGGCATTCGTGACGTGATTTGAGGACATTATCATCACTCTAATTGAGTGTGCCATATCGTTGATGTGTTGCGTTTTCAACACTTATGGAATCATCCCAAACGGCACCCTGTTCGCTTTATAGTGCACTCGTTTTTACCAGGGCCCATAGGGGAATAGGGTGTCATTTGGAACACATCCTCTCTTAACAGAAGGCAGAAATCTGTTTTTTCCTACTGGCTGTCTTTTTCCTTTTCTTGTGAGTTGTTGTAGTTATATGTCTGTCTCCTTCTACTTGAAGTGTAGCCTACAGCCCAAGGCATGCAGTGTTTCCCAAATGCCAAAGTCTTCCTTGGTTGTGATTTAAGACTTGGTTCTGGCTTGAGAAATAGTTTTAATTCATTTGGTGGGCCTAAAAAACGGCCCAAAGCTTTAAAGTTGCCTGGTACCCGTTGCATGAAAATGCTTTCGGGAACCAGGATCCTAAGCGAACTGGAGAAAGTCAGAACCCTAACCATTCTCATCCATCACAATTCACACTGAATAGCCGTCCCCACCTCCTCCCCACCTCCCCACCTCCTCCCCCAGCGATCATGATTGTGACCTCCTTTGAAAGTTCATGCACTGCATTTATGAAGTGAGCCCAGGCGGGTTTTTTTTTACTCCAGAGCGAAGATCAGCTTTCACATGGATCAGGTGACCATTCTGATGGTTAGCAACTTGCACTGGCACACTGCAGAGTGTTGCAGCTGTAAGCAGTACAAGAAGGGAAGGGGACTCTGTTCTCTACCTTGGCCTGTGTCCCAAATGACACCCTATTCCCACATGGGCCCTGGTCAAAAGTAGTGCACTATATAGGGAATAGGGTGCCATTTGGGACGCGACCGTGCGATGTTAAACTGGCAGCTCTAAGAAGAAACCATCACGCGCCAAATGTAATCTAATCTTGGAGGGAGTTAAAAATAATATTTTCTTTTTTCTCTTCTACTCAGGTGTTTCTCCACCGCCTCAACCAGTATGCAGCCACGAAGATCGACAAGAACGTCACAGAGGAAACCGTTAAGGTGAGTCTTTATTAGTTTAGCCTGGTGATTACATCATAACGACTTAATCTAGTAGTTACTTAATGACTGTGTAATCAAGATCTGTGTAGAAATGTGAGTGGAATGTCAGAAGAATGAGTCCTTTTAGCTGTGTGGCTGAGTATAAACCTTGTTTTCATAACGTTATCCAATAAAAGGCCGGAAATTACAGCCGGAATCCAAATAAAACTCAACGTCTCTTGTTTGAGGGACTCTTTCAACCCAAAATAGACGTTTCTTCTGAATGAGGAAAAAAAAAATAGCTACTAAGGCCCAGGCATATACAGGAAGCAGCTGTAAATGTAATCTATTTGTATAAATGATTCCGGCTGCGTGAGGGAGTGGGACAATAAAGGATGCGTCGCTGTTGGGATGGTCCTTGTCTATCTGCATGTGTCCCAAATGGCATCCTATTCCCTACCGTGCACTACTTTTGACCAGAGCCTATATGGGTGCAGGGCTCTGGTCAAAAGTAGTGCTCTTAGGGTTGTAAAGCTACCGGTAGTATACCAAAGTTACGGGAATCTTCAGTCATTTTGTTAATTAACAGATAATCTATGGTAATCTGTTTTAACTTTGGTAATTTATTTTTGAATACATCATTTAAAAAAAGAGTAATATATAGTATTCATTTAATATATATGCCTCCATATTGTCTATGATTTTCTAGTAGATAGGACATATGGTTCAAGAGAAAATAGCCTAATTCATGAAAACAGCATCTAATCAACACTGGCATTATTTTCAGTTAACTCTGCAACTCTTCCAACTATTGACTGTGTTCACAACTGCCACCAGTGTGACGCCAAAACATTGTCAACAGAAACATATTTACATCAAATAAATATGTGTGTAAAGAAATATAAAGGATATTTCATGCTGAAACCCTCATATTAAACACCAATGGTATTCACTATGTTGACGGTTTATGTTTAGGATCATGTTTTACAGCTTTGTCCTTCACATTTTTGCTTTTATTTCATATATTTTACGATTAGGCCACACAGAAGGACGTCACAGACACCTGTGATAATATGAAATACCCAATAGGGCCACTTGATGTCCTGTGATAGATTGCATGAGATACCAACATTCTGGTACTGTAATGAATTTAGAACACTTACCCTCCCTTTGCAACTCAAAGTGCACTATATAGAGAATATAATGCTATTTAGGGTCATACTCCACTCTGTGGGCTTTGCATATTCTGGAAGTTAAACATGCATTGGCGTAGGAGCGGCCTACGTGTTCCTGTGTCCTGTGTTTTGGAACACGCTGTGAGAACACTGGGGGGCAGGGGAGGAGTCTGGGGGAACAAGGTCAGACGGAGGTCAGGGTTCTAGAATGTCTTGGTTGTTGCTAACTAACAGCTGTCCCGCTCCAATTTGCCATAGAACCTTACTGTACTGGAACACTCCAGAGTGGAGAAGATACAGAACGGATACAGATATGATTCCATATACTGCTTGATGTAAGAATCATGTCAGTTACAGGTTTTCAATTTCGGTCTCTTGGGTGGTGTATACTGTCGCACCCACAGAGTGCATAGTCCTCTTCCCCCTTAAGTTAAGGGCAGTCCACCACAGGCACTATAGGCCCCCCTCCCCATCCACAATCAGACCATTATTTTGTGCTTAAGCATTGCCACATAAATTACATGAAAGCACAAAATAACACAATCCCACATAAAGGCTAAGTACAGCGTTCCATATGACAGAGCATATAAAATGTCTCTCCATGAACAATTGTCTCCCTTTCCGGTGTTTTCACAAATGCTAATTTCCTCTCTCAACTCTAGAATTATAAGATGAAGTCAAGTCTGGGACTATTTCAAAGAAACCTCATCCGTTGTTCTGTGACTTCTGTCTCCCTCTGAGCCCCAGGCAAAATGCGCTCGTTCTCTCTCGCTCTCTTTCTCTCTCATCTGTCGTGCCCCAAAATATTTAAACCGTTGTATTTTCCCCTAATCGTCTTCCCTCACGACGAGTGGACTGAAAAGAGTGTGTCTTTATGGTCCAAATATCTTGCCTACCAGGTTCATGAGCAGATAGCTGATCACGAAGGCAGGATACTGATCAAAGGATACTGTATGTGTTGACCTGTTTGGACACACTCCTTGTCCTTGCTTGGCTAGGGTTTCATGTCCTAACGTTTCCATGGTTACGTTTTGTCAATGTTTTTGAATTTGTGCCCCCTCCAGATGTTAGTGTTCTGTCCCCTGGCGTTACAGTGTATTCTGTCCCCCTCTAGGTGCTGTTCTCTAACCTGGAGGAAATCCTGTCTGTGCACCGTAACTTCCTGTCCATGGTAGAAGAGCTGCTGCAGCCAGACCCCCACGCTCACCACGAAGTGGGCCGCTGCTTCCTGCACTTTGTGAGTCTCGCAGGCCTCCGTATCGCTCTTGTCAATCCATGCTAGGAATGAAGACCGAATAGTGCTTTCTAACCACAAAAGTATGATTTTTTTTTTGTATCACTACCCACAGCAGCTCACAGTACTCACACTGACTAGAGCAGTGATTCTCGAACGGTGGGTTGTGTCTGATTCCATCTGGGAGGCCGCTTAAGATGAGCTCAGAAATGTTGTTGATCAGTCTTTTTTTTAAATCACAGTACAATTGAAAGTGCTTTAGATGAGTCGCAGCTCGAACAAGTTAGAGAGTTCCTTGGGTGCAGGCAGCTATTCTGGTTGACGCGAAGGAGTTTCAAACCCCGTCTTAACCAGGCCCATTCTCTCCGAGTCGGCTAATCTCTCTGCCTGCATCCCAAATGACATCCTATTTCTTTTCTAGTGCACTACTGGTGACCAGGGCCCATAGGGAAAAGTTGGGACATACTGCACCTATTACCCATTGTTTCAGCGTAGGCTAATCTCTCTGTGTTAGTACAGGCCAGAGAGGAAGATAAGATGAGATTCAACACGACTATCTCCTGTGCAGGCCGTATACTGCTCTGATGTAGCCCCTCTGTCGTAGATTAGATTTATCCTAGCTCTTTGATGCTGAGCTGAGCTGGGATATGGACCACTATATGATCTTAGGTTTCTGTAGGCCGTAAATCTAGAGTAGATGTCTGAATGTTGACCCTCTCCTCAGTGGGTTACTATATTCTACGAAGGACCTGTAACAGGTCTTCTTCAAAGCTAGTTCTCCTCAAAGTGACACCATGACAGGGATGGGTTTTAACAGGTGACAAACTGTTTTTGCATTTATTTACAGTTGAAGTCTGAAGTTTACATACACTTAGGTTGGAGTCATAAACTTGTTTTTCAACTACTCCACAAATGTCTTGTTAACAAACTATCGTTTCGGGCAAGTCGGTCAGGACATCTACTTTGTGCATGACACAAGTCATTTTTCCAACAATTGTTTACAGGCAGATTATTTCACTTATAATTCACTGTATCACAATTCCTGTGGGTCAGAAGTTTACATACACTAAGTTGACTGTGCCTTTAAACAGCTTGGAAAATTCCAGAAAATTATGTCATGGCTTTAGAAGCTTCTGATAGGCTAATTTACATAATTTGAGTCAATTGGAGGTGTACCTGCAGATGTATTTCAAGGCCTACCTTCAAACTCAGTGCCTCTTTGCTTGACATCATGGGAAAATCAAAATAAATCAGCCTCAGAAAAATAATTGTAGACCTCCACAAGTCTGGTTCATCCTTGAGAGCAATTTCCTAACGCCTGAAGGTACCACATTCATCTGTACAAACAATAGTACGCAAGTATAAACACCATGGGACCACGCAGCCGTCATACCGCTCCTAGAGATGAATGTACTTTGGTGCGAAAAGTGCAAATCAATCCCAGAACAACAGCAAAGGACCTTGTGAAGATACTGGAGGAAACCTGTACAAAAGTATCTATATCCACAGTAAAACAAGTCCTATATAGACATAACCTGAAATGCTGCTCAGCAAGGAAGAAGCCACTGCTCCAAAACCACCATACAACCACCATACTGTACATGGGGACAAAGATTATACTTTTTGGAGAAATTTCCTCTGGTCTGATGAAACAAAAATAGAACTGTTTGGCCATAATGACCATTGTTATGTTTGGAGGAGAAAGGGGGAGGCTTGCAAGCCGAAGAACACCATCCCAACTGTGAAGCACGGTGGTGGCATCCCAACTGTGAAGCACGGTGGCAGCATCATATTGCGAGGGTGCTTTGCTGCAGGAAGGACTGGTGCACTTCACAAACTAGATGGCATCTTGAGAGAGGAAAATTATGTAGATATATAAGTTAAAGCTTGGTCGCAAATGGGTCTTCCAAATTGACAATGACCCCAAGCATACTTCCAAAGTTGAGGCAAAATGGCTTAAGGACAACAAAGTCAAGGTATTGGAGTTGCCATCACAAAGCCCTGACCTCAATCCTATAGAAAATTTGTGGGCAGAATTGAAAAAGCTTGTTCGAGCAAGGAGACCTACAAACCTGACTCAGTTACACCAGCTCTGTCAAGAGGAATGGGACAAAATTCACCCAACTTATTGTGGGAAGCTTGTGGAAGGCTACCCAAAACGTTTGACCCAAGTTAAACAATTTAAAGGCAATGCTACCAAACACTAATTGAGTGTATGTAAACCTCTGACCCATTGGGAATGTGATGAAAGAAATAAAAGCTGAAATAAATCATTCTCTCGACTATTATTCTGACATTTCACATTCCTAAAATAAAGTGGTGATCCTAACGGACCTAAAATAGGGAATTTGTACTTGGATTAAATGTCAGGTATTGTGAAAAACTGAGTTTAAATGTATTTGGCTAAGGTCTATGTAAACTTCCAACTTCAACTGTAAATATGTATTTGTTTTACATTTAATTCAATTAGAGCGACTTACAGGAGCAATTAGGGTTGATCGCCTTGCTCAATGGCACATCGGCACATTTTTTTCACGTTGTCGGCTTGGGGATTCGAACCAGCCACCTTTCGGTTACTGGCCCAATGCTAGGCTACCTGCCACCCCTATGACCTTGTGTACCTTCCAAATGGCACCCTGTTCCCTATATAGTGCACCACTTTTAACCAGAGCTCTCTGGGTCTACTCTCTATATAGGGAATAGAGTGCCATTACAGACTCAACCCATGTGGTATCAATGGTATAAGCAATGGTCTTTAGAAATCATCGTCATGGCTGTTTTGTGAAAGTCCAGTCATTTAGAGTCTAACCTGCATGACTCTGTGGTCGCTCACATGACCATGGCTGATGATCTTGTGTCAGACTACCCAGCAGGGAGGCTACTGTGGTCTGTTCTCTCTCTGGAGCTTATTACACCTATTTCAAAGAAACCTTGTCCATTGTTCGGTGACTTCTCTCCCCCTTCGAGCCCCAGACAAATTCTCTCTGTCTCTCTCACTCACTTTCCTTCTCCTCAGTGATTGAGGTATCTTGCTGTAAGACAGAGTTCCTAGAAAGAGAGGAATTGTGAAATCTCTCTCTACTTCAGCTGAGGGGAAAACCCTGGTGGGATCTGAGTGGGAGTGGGTTCTCATAGTAGAATCTCAGCTCTAATCGTTCCAATATGGAATAAGTTATGAAAAACAGTTTTTGATTTCAACATGGTCTTAACAACCTGCTTGTCAAAGCTGGTTCTATCCTCACCATTGGTCGAATCCTTTCTTGAGGTCTGCACAAGAGCTCTTCACGAGTCCAAAAAGTTGGACCCGTTCCGAAATGGACCTGGGGCTTTCTGACCCGGACCCGATATGCATACATTTTTTTCTTTATATAGAGACCCCTTCCGAATGGACCCAAAGATAACTAGACCCGTTCCATATAGACCTGGTTGGATCTAGACCCGGTCCGATCTGGGTGAGGGAAGCAGCAGAAAATATATATTTTTTTAAGCTACTTTTACTAACCGGAGCTGATGGAGGGAGAGAGGTGCCGCTCTAGCAGGCGGGGAGGGGCCTTGCTGTGAGCTAGTCACAGGGTGAGCAGGGAGGAGGGAGGGAGAGACAAGAGACAGCAATCAAGGGGAAAGGGAAAGAGGGATACCTAGTCAGTTGTACAACTGAAATGTTTCTTCCGCACTTAACATCTGGATCAGAGGGGTGCGGAGGGCTCCCTTTATCGACATCCACGTCATTGGCGCCTGGGGAACCAAGCCGACTCGCGCTTTAGTCGACTAATAGCTGTCATAGTTAGGTTGTTTATCATCAAACATGATTGCATCATACCTGCCTTGACTGCATCAAACCTGCAGAAGCTAGTTAAGCTAGCCAACGTTAGCTAGCTAGGCTAACTGAGGCTGCAGTGCGTGTGCTTTCTCATCCTACAGTTTACACATAACAACAACTCCATTCAGCATGTTAAGTAGCACCCACCTGTTCGCTCCTGGTCGTTGTAACCTATCCTTCTCCTTTTAACTTTTTAATTCTTTCATTTTAATTTCATCTTCCATTTAGATTTTTTTAGATATCTCCTAACTTTTGCTCCACACAGAGAAAGGCTCTATGACTGTAGCCTCCTGCCACTTTGATGACTTATGATTGGTCAACAACAAGCTACACACTCCACTCTGGTGAGAAGCAGGAGCGGTAGCAGGAGTGATAAAATGTCTCTCTCGCTCTGCTGCAGCGGTCGCGTTCAGATCCGTACGAGCCCTTCGTGATAAGTCAGTTAAAATTACACATACCTGAGACCAGTGACAATTGTGAATTCTGGATCCCGACCCGCTCGGTCCCCGGACCGGGTCTCAGGCATTCGGGTACAGGTGGATCCGTGAAGACCTCTAGTCTGATTTATGCCGTCGATCTGAAGATTATTTAGGCAATAGGATGCCAATGGGGCCGCAAACTCAACTCAGGACCTTGCAGCCAGTTCCACTGTATGTTTTCGTCGTTCCCCTCTAATCAAGGACTGATTTACTTGTTTGCAATGAATAATCAGGTAGAACAGAAAACCAGCAGGCTCCGGACCTCGTAGTGTAAGAGTACCGCTGCCATAGGGCATCTATTTATGCGCATTGATCAGAAGTTAGGATGTGGCCCTCCATTCATTTTGGTTTAGTATGAGAACCCATCAAGGTTTGATCTGAGTAGGTGTAGACTGTGCTGTTCGGTAGTAATGATGATTTATAGGCCATGTCTCTGTGCAGTATCCCTCAGAGAGAATGACTGGGGTGTTACGAGCATGTGAAGTCATGGGAAGAGGGGTTTGTCACGACGCATACATGTGGCTTCAAGATAGATGACAGGATAGGGCAACATGTCCTCTCTCTCACTCCCTTTCTCTGTCTGTCTTTTTTTTCTTCTCTCTCTCTCTCTCTCTCTCTCTCTCTCTCTCTCTTTGTCTCTCTCGCTCTTTCTCTCTCCAGAGGAGTGGTTTTCAGATCTATGATGAGTACTGTGGGAACCATGAGAAAGCTCAGAGATTGCTGCTGGAACTCAACAAAATCAGGACCGTCAGAACATGCTTACTGGTGAGGAACCGTGTGTGTGTGTGTGTGTGTGTGTGTGTGTGTGTGTGTGTGTGTGATCTTTCCGGCCTCTCATTTAACTCAGTGTGTGCTGTTTAAGGTTGTTCTCCATGCTATACACATATCCCTCCGGGCTTTATGGGTAATGTAATGCTACTCCTTCTCACCCCTCCAGTCTTTCACAACCGTATCACTCCATACATTCACTCCTGTTACAAGAGCTCCATAAAAACCCTGGGACCTACAGCAGTGTCCGCCTTCGGGAAGATACTCTATCTAAAAAAAAAAACACACATTAGTTTCAACCACATACATCTGCAGAGTCATGTTGTGGTATTGCAGAGGGCTATTTCTGGTAGTTGATCATATGAGAAGTACACACATCTCGGCTGTAAGTGGAAGGGGAGCTCTATATGATTGAGCGTTGTTTTTGAACCCAGCAGGGAGAGGGTGTGTGTGTCTCAGCGGGGTTAGAGTGGTCTTAATTGAATGCGATTTAATGGAGGTTTTATGGTCTTGGCTTCGGCGGGACCTTCCTGGCTGCTTGCATCAGCCCTGTGAGGGTCGTGTTACCCTCATAACCTCCATCCAACCCTGGGCTCATAGTACTTGGGTTACCCCCCTGACCTCCAGTCCACTCTGGGCTTAAAAGCCTTGGCTTGCCCTCCTAACCTCCAGAACTCCAGTCAACCTTTGCCCTACTGGAGGGCCCACTGACTGAAAGCCTGTCCAGTGTTTTATGTAGTGAGAAGGATGTAATTTAACACTATTTCACAACTATTAACGAAAGAGAATGAGGTTACCCCCCCAACCCCCCCTCAACCCCTGGAGGTTACCCCCCCCAACCCCCCCTCAACCCCTGGAGGTTACCCCCCCAACCCCCCCTCAACCCCTGGAGGTTACCCCGTAACCTCCCCTCAACCCCTGGAGGTTACCCCGTAACCTCCCCTTAACCCCTGGAGGTTACCTCCTAACCTCCTCTCAACCCCTGGAGGTTACCCCCTAACCTCCCCTTAACCCCTGGAGGTTACCCCCTAACCTCCCCTCAACCCCTGGAGGTTACCCCCCAACCCCCCCTCAACCCCTGGAGGTTACCCCCCAACCCCCCCTCAACCCCTGCAGGTTACCCCCTAACCCCCCCTCAACCCCTGGAGGTTACCCCCCAACCCCCCCTCAACCCCTGTAGGTTACCCCGTAACCTCCCCTCAACCCCTGGAGGTTACCCCCTAACCTCCCCTCAACCCCTGGAGGTTACCCCCTAACCTCCCCTCAACCCCTGGAGGTTACCCCCTAACCCCCCCCCTCAACCCCTGGAGGTTACCCCCCCAACCCCCCCTCAACCCCTGTAGGTTACCCCCTAACCTCCCCTCAACCCCTGTAGGTTACCCCGTAACCTCCCCTCAACCCCTGGAGGTTACCCCCTAACCTCCCCTCAACCCCTGGAGGTTACCCCCTAACCTCCTCTCAACCCCTGGAGGTTACCCCCTAACCTCCCCTCAACCCCTGGAGGTTACCCCCTAACCTCCCCTCAACCCCTGCAGGTTACCCCCTAACCTCCCCTCAACCCCTGTAGGTTACCCCCTAACCTCCCCTCAACCCCTGGAGGTTACCCCCTAACCTCCCCTCAACCCCTGGAGGTTACCCCCTAACCTCCTCTCAACCCCTGGAGGTTTACCCCGTAACCTCCCCTCAACCCCTGGAGGTTTACCCCGTAACCTCCCCTCAACCCCTGGAGGTTTACCCCGTAACCTCCCCTCAACCCCTGGAGGTTACCCCGTAACCTCCCATCAACCCCTGGAGGTTACCCTGTAACCTCCCCTCAACCCTGGCCTATGGCCCCGTTGATTGTTTAAAAGAAGGCAAACGGAGGGGAGGTGAACAGGTGACTGATACTTATGTCCACATCGTCTCCTTTGCTCCTGTTAGAACTGTATGTTGCTGGGGGGCAGGAAGAATACAGAGGTTCCATTGGAGGGCTACCTGGTCGCTCCCATTCAGAGGATCTGCAAGTATCCACTGCTGCTCAGGGTGAGTCCTGTATCTGTATCTGGATCACAGCTCCTCGTCCTTCTTGTTTCGTGGTCATCAGAGCTGTTGTTTCTTATTCATCTAAGCCTCCCTCTATATGAACGCTTGGTTGTCACGTCCTGCGCACACACACACACGGTTTC